>NW_024725489.1:4983362-5005862 GCF_018991925.1 Homarus americanus | reverse complement strand
TTCTCTATATCACCGTCTGTCTACCTGTCTGTCTACCTGTCTGTCTACCTGTCTGTCTGTCCCTCTGTCACCTGTCTGTCTGTTTGTTCTTCAAACATTCGTAGCACCTTTGTTCCCACACTTCCATTGTTTAAGAATAGGCGAACTAATTTGTGTCTGTGTGTGTGTGTGTGTGTGTGTGTGTGTGTGTGTGTGTGTGTGTGTAAAGAGTGTTGTGAAATTAATATCGTATTGTGTAAACGAAAGAGAGTAAAATTATATACATTCTCATAATATAATAAATATCGATTATATAATTGTGAAATATTTATCCCTTAAACTGTATTAGTAATTATAAAAGCTAATGGAGGTATTTAGAGTTTTTGCTATCTGTAACACTATGAGAACTTGAGATTATTGGATTCTTACTGAACACTGTGATAGATGATGTACTTATGTAAACACTTGTATTTATATAACTGAAATAATAGTGTAAATAATGTTAATATTGATGACGTCCATTGGTTTTGGAGGAATCTAGTACCGTCAAAATTAGGGACATTATTGGAAGCCTGAAGACATGACAATAGATTATAATTGTAATAATTAAAATGATTTAATATCTAACTAAACAATTAATGAATCATATACATACATACATTATTGAAAAGATCATAACTATATAAAACTTTTTTATATGTTTCTATTGGATTTTTATAAGCACTCTCGAACACGGAGGAAATTGTGGACATTATTGAACTGGCATCGTTGTGGTGTTGTTGAGTACAATAGATGAAGTTATTACAATATTGTATAAACCATTACCATAAAAGGACCATTTATTCTCTAAGTACAGGGGCATAAGGGGATTTATGGATTGGGTGTGTGTGTGTGTGTGTGTGTGTGTGTGTGTGTGTGTGTGTCACGGGATGAGGTTACAGGAGTTGTCAAGTCATTACGTATTGTCGAACAGGGAATTTATATACTATTGGCTGTATGAATAAATTACCTGTAGTATTTATAATTAGAAAAAAATGAGAATCAGGTGTGTCAGTGTTAGCCTATTTTTACAACCTATTTTACAGCCTATTTTTTTATTTTTTTAGCTGAGGTCTATTTATTTCAGCTTATTTTTGCTTATGCCTATTTAGGTCCTAGTTCTATTTTATATCTATTCTCTCCAAGCCTATTTTCCGTAGTTTTTTGTCCATAGCCTATTTTCTGTACACTGTTGTTAGAATCGTCTCACAAACAGCCCTATTTCAGTCCAATTCCCGTATTTATTAATAGGCTATATCAGTCCAATCCCATTTTTTTACTTTATTAAGCCTATTTCCACCAAGTTCCCTATTTTGATCTTAGTACGCCTATTTCAGTCCAATTCCAATCTAGGTTCCTATTATTACCTTCAGCTTCTTTGTCTCGACCTATTCTCCTCTCTTATTCACGCCATTACCTATTTTTATCCACAAGTGTATGTCTACCTTGGTTTTATTTTTTATAGCCCATTATAGCTCATCCACCCCAGAACACCCCATTCTTTTAGTCTTTTGACCTTTTCTATTTTTTGTCAATTGCCTATTTTGGTCTGCGCTCTCTTTTGTGGTCAAATTCACCAATACAATTTTGATCGAGACACTAGACCTATTTTCCTGCGCAGTATTATTGTTTTATTTCTGCCTATTTTTATTCTCTCGTGCCAGCCTATTATCTCAGCCCTATTTATATCCAGGTGCTAATTTCTCGTTGTCCAAATTTATCCTTTGCCTATTTCTATCTCACTAAATTTTGGCCATTGTTATCTATTTAGACCTATTCCTGCCTATTTCAAATTTCATCCGTATTTTATTTTCTCCCCAATACCAATTATACCCTATTTCGTAACCTCCAAACCCTATTTCAAACCTTTAGCTTAATTTCCCCTGCCCACACCGACGTATTTTTGTCGGTGAGTGAGTGAGTGAGTGAGTGAGTGAGTGAGTGAGTGAGTGAGTAAGGGCAGTGTAGCGCCTCTCTAAAGCCTAGGGCAGGGAAGTGGTCCGTACTCATTGTTAGGGCGCTGTGTGTGTGTGTGTGTGTGTGTGTGTGTGTGTGTGGACGAGTTATCCGACTGCCACAGCTGAAGGACGAAGGAAGGAAAAAAGAAGCAGAGGAAGGAGAAAAGAAGGGAAGGAAAAAGGAGAGATAGGAAAATGAAGGATAAAATGCCAAGGAAAAGGGTAAATATAATGACACAAATGTTAAGGAGAGGAGGGAAAATGAAGGGTGAAGGGAAAAGGGAAAGAAGCCAAGAAAAAAAGGGTAAAAAAATAATGAGACAAATGTTACTGGAACTTGTGAATACGAATTTAAACGACGCCACTCTGACACTGTCCCTCTTGGCCCCTCGGCGTTTGAGTCAGCCGTCAACAATGCAATTTCGGCACTGACTGAGAGAGAGAGGGAGAGAGTGAGTGAGAGAGTGAGGGAGAGGAAGGAGGAAGAGTTTAGTGGGTGAGTGGGGAAGGAGGAGTGAGAGGGAGAGTGAGTGGGAGAGGGAGAGGAGGAAGAGTGAGTGAGATAATAAAAAAGAGGAGAGGAAGAGGACGAATGAGACAAAAGGATGAAAAAGGTAAGATAGAAAGAGAGAGAGAGAGAGAGAGAGAGAGAGAGAGAGAGAGAGAGAGGAAAGTACACGTAATTTGTTATCTAAGGGCAGCACGTGTTGGGGAGCCTTCAGGAATATTGATTAATGTTCAATAATCATTTGGCGGAGGAGTGGGGAGGAGGGGGGGGGAGAGGAGGAGGGGTGAAGGAAGGGGAAGAGTGGTGAGGGGTTTGTGGGAGGGGAAGAGGGGGAAGAAAGGAGGAAGTAGAAGGGAGAGAGAGGGAGAAAGGGGGATAACAAGAGGTAAGCCAAAGGGTGAAGAATTATTGAGACACCCCCTTTGTGCAATAGCTTTTAAATGGGTCAATTACAACAGACCATTAAATTATCAGATATCAAGAGGATAAGTTTTAATATATTGCTACAACACTTGGCAACCTGTCTTTGTGCGGAGTAATATTAATTAATGTGGTAATTAGGATGTACCTTTTTTTTCATAGGTATATTAGGTGTTTATGTTAGTAATGGATGTGTTCTAATGTCAGGGCCTTAGAGAATCCATTAAATCTAATTATTATCCATTGGTTTAATTGAGGTGGGGTGTTGTCAAAGCCACAGTCAAGAGATGTGTTTCACGTGTATGAACGTTTGAGAATCCGGTCGGTTATTATTGTACACTTAAGTCTTCTTGTCCGAATTGTTTCTTTACGACTTTGTTTTTTTTTTAATTTCGGATCACCTTAAGATTAGGCATCCTTACTTATTTCACTTCACGGTAACCCAACCTAACCTAACCTAACCTAACCTATCTGGGTCCATTTTAGGGTGGGAGGGTAGTTCAGGGTGCTGGGGGGGGGGATGAGGTCATAATTTTCACCCTGTCAGGCGGTATAACTAGATGAGTCTGATGACAAGGGAGAATTAATCAGTTTTTACAGCGGGGTGATCAAGGCGGGTGTGGTCAAGGCTGGCAGGGGTGTGGTCAAGGCTGGCAGGGGGTGTGGTCAGGCTGGCAGGGGTGTGGTCCAAGGCGCTGTGGGGGTGTGGTCAATGCTGGCAGGGGGTGTAGTCAAGGCTGGCAGTGGGTGTAGTCAAGGCTGGCAGGGTCAGCTGGCAGGGTGGTAGAGTAAGATGGCAGGGGGTGTGGTCAATGCAGGTGTGGTCAAGGCTGCAGGGGTGTGGTCAATGCAGGTAACAGGTAGGGGGTGTGGCACACAGGTGTGGTCAACAGGGGGTGTGGCCGAGGTGGTCACAGAGGTAATCTGGCAGGTGTGGTGGCTGGCACAAGCAGTGGGGTGGTGGCACACAAGGCTGGCAGGGGGGTGGTCAAGGCTGCAGGTGGTCAACGGCAGGGGGTGTGGGCTGGCAGAGGGGTGGTCAAGGCTGGCAGGGGGTGGTCACACAGGTGTTACACAGGGCAAGGCTGGCAGGGGCAAGGCTGGCAGGGTGTGGTCAAGGCTGGCAGGGGTGGTCAAGGCTGGCAGGGGTGTGGTGGTCAAGGCTGGCCACTGTTGCCAGAATTAAAAAATCATAAACATATTTGAAACACTTAATTGACCACAAGGTTGGATACTACTAACACACACACACACACACACACACACACACCAATAAATCATCGTCATTACTCATATTATCAAAACCTAATGGTTACAAAAAATAAAGTTAAATATTTCAGTTATATTTAGTGTGATTTATTAAACACTAAATCATTCAACCAGATTAACAAGCGCTACAACGACAACTATATATTTATGAACAGTTAAAAGCACCAGGTTAATTGCATGAATAAAATGATAAACACCTGTCAATGAAGTATGATACAGAATTTATTAACATTTTAAATATACACTTGGCTTTCAGTAAGTGCCTACGACCAAGTGTATGTTTTTAAAAGTGGACATACGCATTTATAGTTGGTGTGTGCAATGTTTTTGAGAGAGAGAGAGAGAGAGAGAGAGAGAGAGAGAGAGAGACAGGTAAATACTTGCAACCCTTCACTCACCCATCCACTAACGCTGCCTTGTCTTCAAAAATCGATCAGGTAATTAGAGGAGAAATTAGGTGGAGAGCATGGGGAGTGAGCATGTGGAGACAAAACAAGGAGGTGAGGGGGGGAGGGAGGAGTGGGGAGTAGGGGGGGCTATGGTAGGGGTAGAGGGCTGATTTAAACCCATTTGTTGGGCTGGACACGAGGCTAACATAAATTTTCTCCACCTCCCAAAATTGCCAGGGAAATATCCTTACACCCAAGACTGTTTCGTCTCTAGAGCAATTATCTTACCTAAGGTATTAAAAAAAAAAAACTTTATAACATTGCATTACGTAGATGAATGTTAAGTTTTTAGAATTAGTTTATAAGAAAAATAATAAAGTAACAGGAAGAAGAGAGAGAGAGAGAGAGAGCATTTCATCTCAGCCTCTGCGGTAATAATTTCTGTATGTTGACGGCGTGAATCCTGCGAGCTATACTAGTAGTGGTATTTTGGGGGCTAGGATGTCCGTCTCATCCTCCTGTCGTGTCCTGATCCTTCAAGTATGTTATAACACCTTGAGCGAAGGATTTTGATAGTATATTTCAACCTTGTAAGTGTGTATGTGTGTGTGTGTGTGTACGTAAATGATAGTGTGACATGTATGTGTGTGTGTGTGTGTGTGCAGTAATACCTCATTTAATTCAATAGTTTTACCGAAATTTCACTTAAAGTCTTGTACAATCGCTTAATATTTATAAAGAACCTTTTAATTCGGTATTTTAGTCATTACTATAGTCAATAAAAAGTAATAAATAACATAATTTTACCTGATAATAAGGAAATCGTATACCTGTATAATAACAAACGTCAACTTGTTTTTGAGTGAAGTAACCAATCAGGGCTTAGGTAAGATAATAACAACCAATGAGAAACAAAAAGCGGCAGCAATGACCACCAATCAGCAACGGGAATTTGGACAAGAGACAATGCCTGACAGTGTGCGTTTGACTACATAAGTTTGCGGAGTGATCTAATTGGTGTGTGTGTTAATTTCGGCGTTAATATCTAAATAACATTAACAACAGCAACAATAATCAACCAAAACTATCGTCAGTGAGTGTTTTAATTAGTAATATGCGTTAAAATGACTTAGATAACGAGAAAGGACGATTAATGAGGAAGGAATTAGGGAAGACAGTTTATGGGGTTATAAACACCATAGAAAACGTACTTGTTCACATCTACTGGACGCTGACTCAGGTATGTTATGCCCTGTACCTTCATTAACCCTCTTTAATATTATCACTACACCTGTAATTATTTTCTAGGAGATAAATATATCCTTTCTGCTCACAGTTTCCTCCAAGCACAAAGTAATAACAGTTATTATAAATAGTGAAGGATAAATAACACGAGTTTCCCCGACAACACAGAAAGTGGACAAGTTTAAAGACACAATCCTTCACCACGAAAGTTTTATTAACATACTTTTATATTATGCTCGGTGTCGTCTTTTATAGCGTGTATTTATAAGTCTCGTAAGGAATACTACTTTAGGGGATACTTAACGATCTTAGAGGCATAAAACAGATGATAAGTGAATCATATATTGTTCGTGGTAAAAGAATCTCTCGGGCGAGGTGGAGGAAGGAAGGGAGGCAGGGGGGTGATAACTACCGTGTGGTTGTTTGGTAGTTTGTAAGTGATGGAAGGGCAGTTAACCTCATCGTAGTATGTTAATCGTTTCTCTATAACTTTTACTCTGTTGATCCTGACCTTAACCACTGTAATAATAATAATAAAGTTTGATAAAGGTTGGTGAACTTCCGCTGTTGATAGCTCACACTGACACCTTTTGTAGCTCACACCCTTGATGGATCAGCGAGGGACGCCCCTTCTTGACGGTGACCAACTGGATCAAGAAACTCAGAGCCAAGCTGTTGTTTTTCGCTGCAGTTGCAAGATCATGTCGTGGGGGGGTGATGTAGGGGTGGTATTGGGTGGTAGTGTTAGGGGGTGTGGTGTAGAAATTAGTGATGGTTGGTGGGTGGTGGTGTTGGGGGGTGTGGTGTAGGGGTGGTGTTGGTTGGTGGGTGGTGATGTTGGTGGTGTGGTGTAGGGGTGGTGTTGGTTGGTGGTTGGGGGGTGTGGTGTGAGGGTGGTGTTGGGGGTGTGGTGTAGGGGTGGTATTGGTTGGTGGGTGGTGGCGAGGTGTGGTGGTGTTGGAGGGGCTCACACAACACCGTATGAACGACTGTCCGATAATAATTTTTAAGTTTTTTTGTGACATATCATTAAACGATAACTTTAGCGACAGGTACACGTGTAATATGATCCATCAGTAAAGGTAATTTGCTTAAAGTCTACCGTAAAGAATGACGCTGGCCACCTCAACAAACTGTGCAGTGGGGCAGGAGTTGTGGTTGAATCAGCTGCTGTGGTAGTGACGGCCTTCACCTGCTAACCACTGCACTAGTTAGTTACAGGATTTTAGACGCAGCAGTAAAGGTAAAAGTGGACTAAATTTGTGTGGACTTGTCAGCTTCCCTCCCTCCCTCCCTCCCCTCCCTCCTTCCCTCCCCCCTCTCCCTCCCCCCCTCCCCCTCGGGCCGTCAGCTGGCAGCCACAATAAATAGCTTCCCAAAATTAGGTGAGTATTGGAACACGTGATTTATGACCCGCAGTAGCTCGTGTAAACACCTAAATATTTAGCCTCGTTTACACCACAAACGGCAGTGACCATGGTGCCGGGGGACCTAATCTAACCAAACCTAACTTAACTTAACCTAACCATGGTAAAAGGGGAGCCTAACCTAACCTAACCCCTACACATAGCGTTAAAGGTCAAGTATAATACGGTAACATACCTTAGAAATGAATTATGTCCAAGAAAATAATAATAGGTTTAGGCTCGCTACCCCTCGAGTCGGTAACCATGGTAATAACAGCGGCACTCGAAAGAAAAAAAAATATTTATGTTCGTTATCCCTGGAGGCGACGGTAACCATGACAACGGCGACGCTAACGCTATTAACAGCTAATGTTTAGGGTGAGGGGTCATAAGTAGACGTTGTTTAAGTATAAGTAGACGCTATTTAAGTATAAGTAGACGCTGTTTAAGTATAAGTAGACGCTGTTTAAGTATAAGTAGGCGTTGTTTAAGTATAAGTAGACGCTGTTTAAGTATAAGTAGACGTTGTTTAAGTATAAGTAGACGTTGTTTAAGTATAAGTAGACGCTGTTTAAGTATAAGTAGACGTTGTTTAAGTATAAGTAGACGCTGTTTAAGTATAAGTAGACGCTGTTTAAGTATAAGTAGATGCTGTTTAAGTATAAGTAGACGCTGTTTAAGTATAAGTAGACGCTGTTTAAGTAACTGAAAAATGAACCTATATTAAACTAGGAATATTTTGTATTTTTTGAATGCGGCCAAAATTGACTCCCTCAAAAAATATTAAATCATCTGTGAAATTCCTGAGTATCGTTCTTGGCTGCTGCGTCAGTTAGCTTAATGCCTGTCCAGCCTGGATTGACTGATGATGGGGTGTTTCTCGAATCACCTAGAGATTAACTATCCTATCCTATCTATGTTAACGGTAACCTAACCTAACCTAACCTAACCTAACCTAACCTAACCTAACCTACCCCTCGTCCTTCTACTCGTCTCGTGGTCTGGGTCGTGGACACTCGAGTCTTGTTTTCCTTGTGACAATGTCTATCCCTTCTGAGTGTCTTCCTTCTTCTTCTTTTTCTTGCTGCTGCTGCTGTTCCTCCTCCTCTTCCTTCTTCTATGTTGTGTGGTGCCTCCCCTTTCTCCTCCTGCTCCTCCTCCTCTTCCTTCTTCTATGTTGTGTGGTGCCTCCCCTTTCTCCTCCTGCTCCTCCTCCTCTTCCTTCTTCTATGTTGTGTGGTGCCTCCCCTTTCTCCTCCTGTTCCTCCTCCTCTTCCTTCTTCTATGTTGTGTGGTGCCTCCCCTTTCTCCTTCTCCTCCTCGTCCTCCTCTTCTTACATTTTCTCCTCCCTCTCTCCTACCTCCTCCTCCCTGTATCCTTCACCACTTCCTTCTCCTCCCTCTCTTTCTCCCCACCTTCCTCCAAACCCTCCTTCACTAGCACTTGGCCCTGGTTGTTTACAGGTTAAGGAGCAGCTGCTACAGGAGGTGGGTGTCGGGTCCTCTCCAAGACACACCTCAATTTACTTACCTCAGAGTCCTCGTTACCTGAGAGCCGAGCAAATGTAGGGGGAGGGGGGAGTGGGAGACGTTGTAGGGGGTCATATATTCAAATGAAAAACTATGAATTTACGCGAAAGTCTAACCTAACCTAACGTGAAGTTTTTATCTGTGGTGGAGGGAGGCGGGACATAACTCACCGCCACTCTCCCCCACACAGCTGCCTCACCACACGTGTTCTGCCAGGGGAAAACTGTTGAAGGTTGGACACAGTTTACCAGTCCCATAAACGTCCTGTTGTTAAACCTGCTCGCTCACTCTCACTCGCTCTTACTCGCTCACTCTCACTCGCTCTTACTCACTCTCTCTCCCGATCATTCACTCTCACTCCCTCACGCCCACTCGCTTACGTCGGCTCACTCTCACTCACGTCCCCTCACTCACGCCCGCTAACGCCCGCACCGTCGACTTAGAGACAGTTATCGCCGCAGTAGGTTAGTCTTTAGCAGCAACTGGCCTCTGAGTATCGCCAAACTTTAGTAACGATACGTGTTAATTCAGGTCACTGGGGCGCGTGAGTGCTGGCCGTTAGTTATTAGAGGTTTTCAAAATTAAATAAACTTTTCTTTGATATATTTAGTTGAACTGTTATTTTGTATTTGATTTTTGTATTATTTTTTTCTAACCTATCATACCCTACCCTACCCTACCCTACCCTACCCTACCCTACCCTACCCTAACCTACCCTACCCTAACCTACCCTAACCTACCCTAACCTACCCTAACCTACCCTACCCTAACCTACCCTAACCCACCCTAACCCAACCCAACCTAACCCAACCTAACCCAACCCAACCTAACCTAACCACAACTGCGTCCTCCACAAGTTAAGCGCCGATAAACTCCATAAGGACGGTGAATTTTTTTTAGAAGTTCAATAGTACTCAAAGAACTTTCTCTTCCTTCAAATTTCGTCTTAAGATTCCTCTCATCTCGGACGATTTACGAAAGTTTCTCAAGTAGGGAAGATATTCACGGCCTGGTAACCCCGGTGACAGGTAGCGCCAGTAAGGTAGTGTGGCAGACGGCTGAACCACACTCGAGCCAGGTGCTGACTCATACCGGGGTGATGCTTTTATCGGTAATGTGGATCTTGACCTTGACCTTGTGACCTTGTGACCTTTTGACCCACAGAACACATTACGATTAACTAACCTAACCTAACGTACAGACGTCACTGATCACTCAACACACCTGATCTGGCCAACAGGTGTAACAATAAACTATAATAGCACGTGAGTTAAATATAAACAACAACATTAACAACAACAAGAACAATAACAACAATACCAACAACAACAACATCAACAAAAACAACAACAATACCAACAACAACAACAACAGCGATACTAAATATATTATACGCTACTGTGATAAGTTCAATATATAATCTGATATACAGGACTTATAGATAAATGAACATTCTTCACCCGTTCCTGTAATACCAACACACAACAGATGATACACCAATTCATTTCACTTATAATAAAACAACAACTGTCTCGTATTTTACCCTGAACACAAATCGCCAAATTTTTTTTTACCGTCAATAGTGTCATTAATGTTTGTTTCTTTGTTTTTTGTGTTTGTTCGTTTTTGTGTGTTTTTGTTTGTGTGTTTGGGTGTTTGTGTTTGTATGTTTATTTGTTTTTGTGTGGTTGTGTGTTTGTGTGGTAGTGTTTGTTTGTTTGTTTGTTCGTGTACCGTTTGTGGGTGGCATTGTTCTAACACCTTATATAATAATCGAAAAATAATGTATATATATTATTTTTTATTAATTAACAATATACTTCTTCAGAATGACTATAAAAATTACTTAAAATCTGTATACATTACTTTTTTTTCGTTTGTTTATGAGGGATAGATCGGTTACTTGCGCAGTGTCAATTAGGGTGATCGCCTTTAATAAACTGTTTCTACGGATCGAAGGGCATTTGGAAATAAAACGAACGTGATTGATGTTATTAAGGAACTATATAAAGTTATTCTCTTTGCTTATATAACATAAATATTAATATAACATAACTAACATAACATAACGATAATAATGACGAAAAAAAATATATATATCTAATCGTAAAGAAATCAATGAGTACTATCGATCACATCCACCACAAGTCATCAATTTTTTTTCCCAACATGTCCTAGAGAGAATAGAAAGATTGAGAGACCTTCGTTACCTACCGCCCTTCCACCTTTATTTTCCTCTATACTTTTCAAGAGTGTTGGAGGAATGATGTGATGAAGACACTGACCGGGAACTTTAGCAATGTTTAAATCATATTCGGGTGAGAGTTAAAGGGGATGGTGGAATAGGGTCGAGTTCTGTCTCTCTCACGCTCACTCTCCACAACGAAAATCGAACACGGAGAACGAACGAATTAGCGAATGGACGAACTAGCGAACCAAAGAATGAACGAACCTGTGAATGAATGAACAAGTGGATGAGCGAACGAGAGAATTAACGAACCCGTGAACGAACGAACCAGCGAATGAACGAACCAGCGAACGAACGAACCAGTGAATGAACGAACCAGCGAACGAACGAACCAGTGAATGAACGAACCAGTGAATGAACGAACCAAGGAATGAACGAACAAGTGAATGAATGAACCAGCTAACGAAGGATCCAGTGAATGAACGAACCAGTAAATTAACGAACCAGCGAACGAACGAACGAACCAGTGAATGAACGAACCAGTAAATGAACGAACCAGAGATTGAACGAACATGCTAAGGAAACGAATCAGCGAACGAACGAACCCTTGGTAACTGAAGATTATAAATGTACAGAAAACTTAATGAGATTGTGATGAGACGATGATAATAATAATAATGATGATTATAAAAGAAAAAAAATAATTGTTGATAAATAGATATAAATAAACATAGGCTAGATGAATATTTATAAATTACGATAGACAGATAGATAGATAGAATATATAAACAAGACGATAGTTGGAATAGATAATGGTAATAAGAAATGTGATGGTGATAAAGAATAATGGAAGTGTATAAATAAATCGATAAATGAAGTGACAACAAAAAGAGTGTGTGTCGTAACCCTGGCCTCCCTGTGTCGTAACCCTGACCTCAACGACACCATGGCCTCCCTGTGTCGTAACCCTGGCCTCCTGTGTCGTAACCCTGACCTCAACGACACCATGGCCTCCTGTGTCGTAACCCTGACCTCAACGACACCATGGCCTCCTGTGTCGTAACCTTGACCTCAACGACACCATGGTCTCCCTGTGTCGTAACCGACCTCAACGACACCATGGCCTCCCTGTGTCGTAACCCTGACCTCAACGACACCATGGCCTTCCTGTGTCTCAACCCTGACCTCAACGACACCATGGCCTCCTGTGTCGTAACCTTGACCTCAACGACACCATGGCCTCCTGTGTCGTAACCCTGACCTCAACGACACCATGGCCTCCTGTGTCTCAACCCTGACCTCAACGACACCATGGCCTCCTGTGTCGTAACCTTGACCTCAACGACACCATGGCCTCCTGTGTGTGTAACCTTGACCTCAACGACACCATGGCCTCCCTGTGTCGTAACCTGACCTCCAACGACACCATGGCCTCCTGTGTCGTAACCTTGACCTCAACGACACCATGGCCTCCTGTGTCGTAACCTTGACCTCAACGACACCATGGCCTCCTGTGTCGTAACCCTGACCTCAACGACACCATGGCCTCCTGTGTCGTAACCTTGACCTCAACGACACCATGGCCTCCTGTATCGTAACCCTGACCTCAACGACACCATGGCCTCCCTGTGTCGTAACCTGACCTCAACGACACCATGGCCTCCTGTGTCGTAACCTGACCTCAACGACACCATGGCCTCCTGTGTCGTAACCTTGACTCAACGACACCATGGTCTCCTGTGTCGTAACCTTGACCTCAACGACACCATGGCCTCCTGTGTCGTAACTGACCTCAACGACACCATGGCCTCCTGTGTCGTAACCTGACCTCAACGACACCATGGCCTCCCCATTGTCGTAACCTTGACCTCAACGACACCATGGCCTCCTGTGTCGTAACCCTGACCTCAACGACACCATGGCCTCCCTGTGTCGGAACCTGACCTCAACGACACCATGGCCTCCCTGTGTCGTAACCTTGACCTCAACGACACCATGGTCTCCTGTGTCGTAACCTTGACCTCAACGACACCATGGCCTCCTGTGTCGTAACCCTGACCTCAACGACACCATGGCCTCCCTGTGTCGTAACCTTGACCTCAACGACACCATGGCCTCCCTGTGTCGTAACCTTGACCTCAACGACACCATGGCCTCCTGTGTCGTAACCCTGACCTCAACGACACCATGGCCTCCTGTGTCGTAACCCTGACCTCAACGACACCATGGCCTCCTGTATCAACCCTGACCTCAACGACACCATGGCCTCCTGTGTCGTAACCCTGACCTCAACGACACCATGGCCTCCCTGTGTAATCCTGACCTCAACGACACCATGGCCTCCTGTGTCGTAACCGACCTCAACGACACCATGGCCTCCTGTGTCGTAACCTTGACCTCAACGACACCATGGCCTCCCTGTATCGTAACCTGACCTCCCTGTATCGTAACCCCGGCCTCCCTGTGTCGTAACCCTGACCTCCCTGTATCGTAACCCTGACAACAACAAATCCCCGACAGCGACTACGCACCCCCCCCCTCCACATTGACCTCTCCAACACACACACACACACACACATACATACATACATACAGCCTTCGTTTGTCTCATTTTTCCCCCGCCTAAAAGATTTATTCCCCGCGATATATATAGATAGACATTTTATATTCCCTTCTCTGTTCAATACTGAGGGGAAAAATTCTCCTTGAAGGGATTTTTTTTTGGTACATATATACAGTACGTCCATTTTATTCTCCTCGACTATCCAAAAGTGTGGGGAAAAAAAGTATATATTCCTTTTAGAAGTTAGAACTTTTTTTTTACGATATATATGTGTTTTATAGTCTTTTATGCTTCTCTCCTCTTCGACTGTTCAAATTTGAGGAGTATTTTTCTTTTTGTTTTGTAAAGAAGGATTTTCTGAATGGTATAAAAAATTTTTCTCGACGATTCTGTTTAATATTAAGTGAAGTTGTGTTTTGTCCCAGGTGGTCACTTGCTATATTGTACTGAGCCAGTTATTTGATCTTTTTTTCATTATATTAACATTTTAAGCTCCTCAGATCAATATAAAATGTTTTTAGCTCCCCGGATCAATATATAAACATATTAACCTCCCCAGATCAATATATAAAATTTTTAAGCTCCCCAGATCAATAGATAAACATTTTAAGCTCCCCAGATCAATATAAACAATTTAACCTCCCCAGATCATATATAAAAATTTAAGCTCCCCAGATCAATATATAAAAATATTAAACTCCCCATCTCAATATATATATAAATTTAAGCTCCCCATCTCTAGTCCAGAACCGAGGGAGAAAACAAATATTTTTCTTCTGTAAAAAAAAAGGCCATGATTCTACAGCTGAGTGACCCGGGTTTAACAAATACTCCCTCGACTTATGGGAATAGATTTCGTTCGGGTAGATGCGCTCACATTTATTTTCGAACGCCTGTGAACGCCCCCCTGTCCATATACCTTACTACTGAGTGTGGATAGAGAGGGCGTTCAGGCGTTTTTTCAATGTTTTTGTGAGTAAGTTTTTATTTTTTAATTTATTTACTATTATTAATTGTATTATTATTATTATTATTATTATTATTATTATTATTATTATTATTATTTGACATTAAACCTTTCAAAAAACAATAATCATACACTATTCAAGTACTTCACAACTCTGCATTTTTATCCATGTTTTTTCATTCACATCTCCTGCACAAGATTTGAATACTATGAATGTATTATGGTAGAGACTGGAGCTTAACTCAGTCCTGACGATTTGCAGCCCCAGGCAGTGTAATGTATGGATATCGATATACAGAGTTTGTGAAAATACCTTCATACGTGAACTGTACTGTGGTGTTGTTTGTGTGGTGTGGTGTGTGTGTGGTGTGTTGTGTGTGGTGTGGTGAGGTGAGGTGGTGTGTGGTGTGTGTGGTGGGGTGGTGTGTGTGGTGTGGTGTGTTGTGGTGGTGGTTTGTGGTGTGGTTGTGGTGGTGTGTGTGGTGTGTGGTGTGGTGATTTGGTTTTGGTGTTATTATTGTTATTATAATTATTTTTTGTATTTATTATTAATTTTCATTATTATTATTATTATTATTATTATTATCATTATCGATAGAGCAATCATCATCATCATCATCATCATCATCATCATCATCATCATCATTATCATCATCATCTCAAAACCAAAACAACACACATCATCACTATCACCACCACCTCTAGAACCAAACAGGTGATCATGCTTCTCTACCTGTCCAATTAAGCTTATCAATAGGGGCCTGAAACAGCTCTCCTCCTCCTCCTCCTCCTCCTCCTCCTCCTCCTCCCTCTCTTAAAACAAACTATTTTCCTATATTTTTTTTACCACACATTCCAGTAACTTACTTAACTCTCCCTCCTGTTGTTAACTCTACTTCCTGGCTTGGTAGTTTACAGTAAAGTCTCCATCTGCTTTTCTTTCGCGTGTTTGTCTGTCTGTCTTTATCTATCTGTCTATCTATCTGTCTATCTATCTATCTGTCTGTATCTATCTATCTATCTATCTATTTATCTGTCTGTCTCTGTCTGTCTGTCTGTCTCTGTCCGTCTGTCTGTCTCTGTCCGTCCGTCCGTCTGTCTGTCTGTCTGTATATAGTGTTATCTGTTCTAGTTCTCAGTATCTCAGATTTCCTCTCCGTTCCTTCTTTCGTTTCCTCCTTCGTTTTTTCCTCTGTCCTCTCCCTCCTTTATTCTAGGTCTTTCATTCCTCCATTCTTCCTCCTCATCCTTATTTCCTTCTTCTTCTTCTTCTTCTTCTTTCGTATCTTCACTTTCACTATTCGTTCACTCCACTTCCTGCCTTCCTCCCTCCTTCTCCTCCCTCTTCTTTCTCTCACACCTCCTCTTCTCCCTCCTTCTCTCCCATTCCTCCTTTCATTTATTCTCTTTCTCTATTTCTCCTCTTTTCCCCCACCATCTTTCCTTCATTTGTACTCTCTCTCTCTCTCTCTCTCTCTCTCTCTCTCTCTCTCTCTCTCTCTCTCTCTCTCTCTCTCCTTTTCCCTCTTCCCCCCTCTCCCCCTCTCCCCCACTCCCTCCTTCCTTGTTTTCGTGTTTCCCCTTTTCCTCCCCTTTTCCTCCCCTCTTCCTCGGTTTCATTGTATCTCTCCCCTTCTTTCCCTGTTACTCTCCCTCTCTCTCCCCTCTTCCACGTCATCTCCCCCAGGAGGACTAACTGCCCACTTTCCTTCTTTTCTATGGTCGCCTGCGGTACTCCCCTCCCTCCCGCACGCCCACTCACTCTCACACACGCCTACTCACTCTCACACACGCCTACTCACTCTCACACACGCCTACTCACTCTCACACGCCCACTCGCTCACACCTACTCATTTGTTGACCATCACGAACCCGCCCACGCGAGGGTGACAGGGGGTGAGAGTAGGGGTGAGGTGGGGGGTGAGAGTAGGGGTGAGGGAGGGAAGGAAGGAAGGAATCCAAAGGGGCAGACTGGATGGGAGAGTAAAAACAGAGGTGAGGAGAGTAGGAAGGACGGATGATGGAAGGAGAAGAGGAAAGGAAGGAGAGAGAGAGAGAGGAATAGAGGGAGAGGAGGGAGAGAGAGAGAGAGAGAAGAAGGGATGGATGAATGGAGGAAGACAGGCCTCCTCCCCACCATCCTCCTTCACCTCCCCATCCTCATCCTCCACCACCCCTCCCCTCCCCCCCACCACCCCTCCCCCCTCCCCCCTCACATAACTTGTTGTTCAGACTGACTATTGGGTTAAGAGGACTGGGTATCCGAGGCGCTTACACTGTTACGACTACTGCAACAACACGAACTACTGCGTAATGAAGATGGGTGAAGGGGAGGGGGGATGTAGGGGAGGAAGGGAGGGATGGAATGGAGAGGTGGGGAAGGAGGGGGTAGGGAGAGTTGTAATAAGGGGAGGAGGAGGAGGAGGGAGGGAGGGAGATCTGTAATAAGGGAGAAAGGAGGAAGAGGAGGAGGAGGGGGTAGGGAGAGTGATAATATTCTGTACTATACTAAGATTAACCTAACCTAAACCTAACCTAACCTAAACCTAACCTAACCTAATCTAATCTAACCTAACGTAACCTAACCTAACCTAACCTTAACTAGATGCGTTCACTCAGTATTAGTTAGGGCAAGATTATCTGTCTTTTCTCCTTATTTTCTTATGTACACTACGTTTATTCTTTTGTTTTTGTCTTCATTATTGATTTCTTTTCTTTATTTCTTTTATTTCTTTCTCTCTTCCCTTTTGTGTTTTATTCTCTATCTAAATATTCCTCTCTCTCTCTCTCTCTCTCTCTCTCTCTCTCTCTCTCTCTCTCTCTCTCTCTCTCTCTCCCTCCCCTTCCCTCCCTCCATCAACACAACAGCCAACACACACCCCCCTTAACCCTCTCTCTTGTGTGTATTTCCAGAGATCGAGAAACAGTTGAAGGATAACTATAGCATCGAGGAGAGTGACTACCTTCTACTGGAGACTGTGGTGCTGGAGGGGGTTCCTCATAAGGCCGGCCAGCAGTGGAAATTTGCTGGTGCCTTCTACTACGCCACCACCGTACTCACGACTATAGGTGAGTACAGTAACCTAGCTTTTTTTCCGTGTTACATACCCGTGTTATATACCCGTGTTACATACCCGTGTTATATACCCGTGTTATATACCCGTGTTACATACCCGTGTTATATAGCCGTTAACGTAAAGGCGGTATACGGGATCTCCTGTTACCGTATTATCGTTTATATGTTCTGTTATGTGTTACCTGGACAATACGGAGTTACTTTTACTACGTCCGTTTGTGGAGGCTACGTAACAGGAAATGATTCATGTACACACGTTTACTCTCAGCGTGTATACATAACCCTTTGTTGTGTGTACGTGTAGGTTCTTGTACACAATCACTAGCAGCTGTTTCTTGGAGGTGAGGTAGATTGTATAAGAAGGGAGGGAGGGAGGTGTTTGTACTTATCTATGTAATGTAATCTGGAAGCTATTGTGTGTAAAATAGAATTGGTTGGATCCCGGTTTTTTTTTTGGGGTATAGGAACTTTATCTATTAATGGCGACATGGGTAGGGTTTGCTCAATAACCCCTGTGTGTGTGTGTGTGTGTGTGTGTGTGTGTGTGTGTGTGTGTGTGTGTCCTTGATGTGTTATTCAGTCGTATAGGTGAGAGTGAGGGGTCTTGTGGCCTCTCTACCTCACTGCTGCGTCAACTCTTGCTATGAGAACGAGGAGAAGACTGCGTTGGTTTGGTTAGGTTAGGTTTATGAAGTTCTCAGCAGGAAGTACTCTGTCTCGCCTCTATATCAGCTGGTATCTCTGGTTGTTGTTGTTGTGAGTCATAGTTGATAAGCCACTGACGTCAAGCCATCTATTTGATAACAAAACGCACAACAGCAACGGGATATAAAGATTAATAATATATATATTTTTTCTGCACCAGTTAATGTCTTCTCGTGTCTACTGGCCAACAGGATCATCGTGAACGTGAAGTGTGGAGGGAAGAGTCCACCTGTTGACAAAGGGACAGAGGATAGGACAATATTATTCATGTGACGGGTACCTCAACCCCCCCTCTCTCTAACAGCTTTATGGAGTCGTAATGTTGTCCCTATTCCAGCAGCGTAAAGGGTAGAGGAGGTGGGAAGGGGGATGGGGAGGTGGGGAGGTGATGGGAGGGAGGGGGAAAGGAAGGTTGGAGGGGGGGGGGAGGAGGGAAACAGGAAGGTTGGATGGACGGGGAAAGGAAGGAAGGGACGGGAAAGGGAAGTAGGTGATCAAGGGAAGGAAGGAGGGGAAGGAAAGGTAAAGGGGGGGTGAAAGGGAAAGCCATAACACAGGGGACCTCTACCATCTTCAGCTCGAGAATCTTGCTGGGGGTAAAAGCATATTTCTGCGTTTGTCTAACAGTGGTCCCAAACTCCCAGACACACACGCCTAAAAAATCACATCGTTACGGCCCCTTTATACACCAATGGGAAATGTCCACACGGTATAAAAACACTCTTGTACATGCAACGCTTTCGGGGTTTTATCTTCAAGGGGAGAGAGAGAGAGAGAGAGAGAGAGAGAGAGAGAGGTATAAATAACAGCTTTCTGGAGACTAGGAGGAGGGAGAGGAGAGGAGTAGGGGAGGGTGAAGAGGAGGAGGAAGGAGGAGGAGGAGGAGGTTGAGGAGGAGGAGGAGGTTGAGGAGGAGGAGGTGAGGATGGGGAGGAGGAAAGGAAGTTTTTGGTATAAAGGAGCTAAAGGTCTAGATGAAATGTGTTGCATGAGAGACCGAGCCTGGTTGGATCATAGCTTCGAGCGGGTACGGGGGGTAGGGGGGGGGGTTCCTCCTACAGCTACGGCGTCAGGTTGTTCCTTTATTTCTGTTGATAATATGAAGGAATGTTATTTTTATTTTTATTTTTTATTATTCGTCGTTTTTTTTCATGATTTAACACTATGTAAGTCTGAGTTATTATGAGGTTAGGTTAGGTTCGATTAGGTTAGGTTAGGTTAGGTTAGGTTAGGTTAGGTTAGCTTAGGTTAGGTTGTGAGGAATACCTGCCTTACCACTCAGCATTACAAGCAATAGCCCTCGACCTTATCTACAGACGTCAAGTCAAGTCAAGTGGTGTAATCCTCCTCGTTGCTGTTGGTGGTAGTTGTGGTAGGTCATTGTTTACGTCACCTGAGGTCACTGTTGACGGTCATCTGGTAGGGGGGGGTCGTTATGGGGTGTCCTTCTGGGTCTTAATGAGGACACACCGCCATTGTTCCCGTGAGGTCTTCTGGAAGTCTTACCTCGGGTGTTTGAGAGAGAGAGAGCCTGGCAGACACTCGGCAGAGATTGTCGCCTCCAATAATTACTCCTCGAGCATCCTGTCTTCACTCTCACGCCTGGAAAGAATAATACTCCTGAATATATATTTAATTAATTAATTTATTTATTTATTTATTTATTTATTTATTTATTTATTTATTTATTTATCTTCAATAATTTCCCTTAACAGTCACCTTTAATTCACTAGAGAGAGAGAGAGAGAGAGAGAGACTTGTCAATATTTTTCAACTCGGTGTCCCAGGAGAGTTTTGTGGCGTGTTTGGAGGGTTCTGTCGCCTCGGGGCAAGACGCTCCTCAGCCTTGGGTCTCTCATGGGAGGGAGGGGGGTGTCTTCAGGCCTGGTTCGTCAAAGGGGTGTTTTCAGGTCCGGTTCTTTGAGGAATGATTAAGTGAGATTCTTGGTAGCGTGTTATATTTTTTTTAGTTTTTTATTGTATTTTTGTTTTTTTTTGGGGGGGTTACAAGTTCGGTTCTAAGAGGGTGTTCTAGGCCTTACAAGCTACTTACAAGCGAGTCAAACTTCCAGCACTTATCCAAATATTCCAGCGCTTGGTAGAACATTCCAGTACTAGTGAGGGATCTACCAATATACGTTCCAGCACCAGTAAGGACATTAACGTTCAGACACAAGTAAGAAATAGGAGGCTTATACACACTCGGCAGTTCCAGCACTCTCAGACGTTCCAGTACTCGCAGATATTCCAGCACTCTGAAACGTTCCAGCATTCTCAGACGATACAGTACTCTCAGACGATCCAGCACACTCAGAAGTTCCAGTACTCACAGATATTCCAGCACTCTGAAACGTTCCAGCACTCCCACACGTTCCAGCACTCTGAAACGTCCCCTAATCTCAAATGTTCCAGCACTCTCAGACATCCCAGGCACTCTCAGACTTTCAGCTGCTCTAAGATTTTCAGAGAGTGTCGGGCAGCAGCAGGCGGTGAAGGAAATCACTTTAGCGGGCAGAGTCAAGGAGATGTTCCACAAGTTAGAGACGGGATCCTGCTCGAGTGACAGTGGTCCTCGAACTGGTGATGAAGACAAGCTGGGACCGCCATAGAGATCGTCGACCCAGCAGTGTGGATCATGGATTATTCTCGGGGGCACATTTTGATTCGTAGTTTACTCTGATTTTTTCGATTTTGTTTTTGTGAATTTTGTTTCGACTGGATTTTTTTATTATTTTTGTTGTTGTTATTGTTATTTTTGTTCTTATCTATGTTGCTCTTGTTCTTATTGTTGTTGTTCTTATTTTTGCTTATTTATGTACATTATATTACATTATATATCACTCTAGGTAGGTTAGATTTTGGTTAGGTTAGGTTAGGTTAGTGTCAGCAGTCAGGGGGGGACCGAGTAAGAGAGAGAACTTCATTTCCATCACATCAGCCAGAGGTGTCAGCCCCAGAGTGTGTGTGGCTGACGGTGCTGACGACCTGCTGATGGATCATATAGTACAAGTGTTACGATATAGCGAGGTGTGTCAGGTGATCAAGGGGAGGATGAGGGTAAGGATAAGGGGAGTAGAGGGGAAGAATAGATGGAGGGAGGGAGGGATTAGAGGTGAGGAGAGTAGGTAGATGTAAGGGTAGATAAGTACAAGTGAGGGGAAGTAGGTAGAGATGAGAAGGTAGGTAGGAAGGGGAGTAGACACAAAGAGGGGAATGGGATGGAGGGGTGGGATAGAGGGAGGGAATGGGATGGAGGGATTAACGGGGGAGTTGGGTACATGGAGGGAAGAGGTAAGGAGGGTTGGAGGAGTTGGAGGTTGGAGGGGATGGGAGGTTGGAGGGGGAGTTGTTGATAAAGGGGTGACAACATGAATGGAGGTAAAATTGCAAATCACACTGACGGCAATTATCTTGTGTGTGTGTGTGTGATGTATACAGGGATGATTGATGTGGAGGTGTGTGTGTGTGGGTTTGAGAGAGAGTATAAAATCAGATCTGAAATTTTAAAGGCTCCAACACCCCCACCCCCTTCCCACGTGAACCACTGACCTTGACCACACACACACACACACACACACACACACACACACACACACTACCTCAAGCCATTTTGGAGGCTGAGGTGGAGCTAATCCTTGATAAGTTGTTTTGAGACTCGAGGGTCAAGAGTCCAGGTGGTATAGGTGATACTCTTGACCTTTGACCTTCGAGGTGAGTAGGGCATAAGAGAGAAAAAGAAAGAAAAGAAAAGAAAAAAAATACTGTCCTTCCCTACCTCTTTGTGGATCCATCTTTAATAAGTGGGAAAAACCTTCTCTCTGGCTCTCTCTCCCTCCCTCCCTCCCTCTTTCTCTCTCCCTCCCTCCCTCCTCCCTCCCTCCTCCCTCCCACTCTCCCTCTTTCTCTCTCCCTCCCTCCTTTTCCTTCCCTACTTACACTTCACCGTAAGACTCCCTCCCTCCCTCCCTCCCTCCTTACACTTGCCGCCATCACCGACTGGAGGAGGTGGTCGCTTTTGTCAACAGCTTCGTCCTAATCTCCGCTAGACTACCTCCTCTTCTCTTCTTCCTCCTCCTCTTCTTCCTCCTCTTCCTCTTCCTCTTCCACCTCTTCCATCTGCTTTCGAGAGATCTAGACAGGAGGTGGTCTCTTTTGTCAACAGTTTATTAGTGATTTCCTCTCTCTCTCTCTCTCTCTCTCTCTCTCTCTCTCTCTCTCTCTCTCTCTCTCTCTCTCTCTCTCTCTCTCTCTCTCTCTC
>NW_024725489.1:4920862-4978362 GCF_018991925.1 Homarus americanus | reverse complement strand
ATAATAATAATAATAATAATAATAATAATAATGATAATGATAATAATAATAATAATAATAATGATAATGATAAAAATAATAATAATAATAATAATAATAATAATAATAATAATAATGATAATAATAACGATAAAATTAATAATAATAATAATAATAATAATAATAATAATAATAATAATAATGAGAAATTGATAAAAAAAGAATAATAATAAATAATTAATAACAATAATAATAATAATAATAATGATAAAAATAATAATAATAATAATAATAATAATAATGATAATAATAATGATAATAATAATAAAAATAATAATAATAATAATAATAATAATGATAATGATAATAATAATAATAATAATAATAATAATGATAATAATAATAATAATAATAATAATAACAATAACAATAATAATAATAATAATAATAATAATAATAATAATAATAATAATAATAATAATAATAATAATTTCCGCTATAGACTCAGTACACGAACGCATAAGCCTGTTACTTCATCTTCCCGCGTCATCACCCCGTTCACCTAACCTAACCTAACCTAACCTAAACCTAACCTAACCTAACCCGAATCCGTATTTTGAGGGAATCTTGTGTTAAAACTTGTCTGTGTTGGTGAGGATAGGGGAGTGAGTTGCTATCGATTAGTGTTTTCTCTTTTATTTTGATTAAAGGTGAAAATATGTCGTTAAGATTATAATTATTGTGATATTAACTAAAGAAGATACGTTAATATGTAGTTAAGGTAGAATCTCAGTATAATTATTATAGTTATTATTTCGATGTTGTTCTTCAGTATAAGTTATGTCAACTAACCAGAGAGAGAGAAAGAGAGAGAGAGAGAGAGAGAGAGAGAGAGAGAGAGAGAGAGAGAGAACTTTGCAGACACCCAGAATGGCTTGTTAGCATCCCCAACTCTGCAATAATTAGAGAGAGAGAGAGGGAGAGATAGAGAGGGAGGGATAGAGGGAGAGACTGGCACCCTTGCAGCTCAGTCGGAGCCGTTGTTAACCTCCTCCACTCAGATAGTTTTGGGTCACAGAAAGGCCTGAAGTTCAAACAAGGAAGGAGGGGGGGCGGGGGGAGGGGTGGGTGATCAAGATGTCTTGTGGCCAACTTCTTTTATTTATTTATTTATTTTCTAGGATTCGAAGAATACAAACAATAACAGACGTTTCTTTTCGTTTGTCTTTATCAGAAGGTCAAATTCTGCTCCGTTTTCTTTGTGTGTGTGTTTGTTTCATGTAAAGGACTATTTTTTTTTGTCCTGTGTTAAGGGATTGGTTGGCGGAAGATTCTTGTGTGTTTTAGTCTCGTAAAGGACTTGTTCGTGTTCTGTTTTTGTTTTGTATTTGTTTTTCTCTCACTGAAGGACCTCGTTGTGTTTTTGTTTTTGAGTGTTAGTCCATTTTACTTCCTCTCCCCTCAACGTTACTCCCGACTCCCGTTTTCTTACACCCTAGTAACCTGACTTATATTTTCTATAATGTTAACTATTTGATTTCAATTAACTGTGATCGCCAGACAGACAGACAGACAGGGAGACAGATAGACAGACAGGGAGACAGACAGACAGACAGACACAGACAGACAGGGAGACAGACAGACAGACAGACACAGACAGACAGGGAGACAGATAGACAGACTCAATATGTCTTTTATGAGGGAGGGGGGGTTAAAGAGATACCAGGATGCCTTACTAACGCAGCTTAATAATTATTTAACCTTTGAGTACGATATCTTAGCCCTTGAGTACGATAGCGTAGTCTTTGAGTACGATAGCTTAACCTTTGAGTATGATAGCTTAGCTCTTGAGTACGATAACTTAGCACTGAGTACTTAGCCCTTGAGTACGATAGTTTACGTCTTGAGTATGAAAGCCTATACTTATGAATACAGTAGCTTAAGCTCTTGAGTACGATAACTTGACTGCCTGAGTACGATACTTTAACTGCCTGAGCACGATGAACGGGTGTGTGAATACGATAACTATGAGTACGATAAATGTCGAGTAAAATAACATTGTTGGAGTACAACAATGATTCAACCCTTTGAGTACTATAAAACTTAACTTCCTTGAGTACGATAACTTACTTCTTTGAGTACGATAAATTAACCCTTTGAGCATGATGACTTTATTCCCTAAGTTAGATGATCTTACGCCTGAGTACAGTGAATGTATATTGAGTACGATAACATCTTGGGTACGATAACTGAATATTTGAGTACGACAACTTAGCCCCTTGAGTACAACTCCTTGGATAATATAGCTTAAATCCATTTAATGTGATATACAAGTTTCTGAGTACGATGACTTTGACATCTTGAGCACGATAATTCCTTGAGTACGGTGACTTAACCTCCCTGAGTACGATCGTTTAACCTCTATAAAACGATGTAGTTTAACCCACGAGTACTATGACTTAACCCCCCCCCCCCTCTTTGTTTGTGTGACGTCACTTTCTGGGCACAGCATTAACAAAAGACTAACAGGGGAGGAACTCTACCACAGCCCCCCCTGCTGTCCTGCCATCAGGTGAGACCCCCTAACAGATAGCAACACCTTTCCTTGCTCCAGGTATCTCCAGGTGACCCCTAACAGATAGCAACACTTTCTCCTTGCCCAGTATCTCCAGGTGACCCCAACAGATAGCAACACCTTTCTCCTTGCTCCAGGTATTCCAGGTGACCCCCAACAGATAGCAACACCTTTCTCCTTGCTCCAGGGGGGTATCTCCAGGTGACCCCCTAACAGATAGCAACACCTTTCTCCTTGCTCCAGGTATCTTCAGGTATCCCCAACAGAGAAGTAAACATCTTTCCTTGCTCCAGGTATCTCCAGACCCCCCTAACAGATAGCAACACCTTTCTCCTTGCTCCAGGTATCTTCAGGTGACCCCCCTAACAGATAGCAACACCTTTCTCCTTGCTCCAGGTATCTCTCATCTCCAGGTGAGGGGGAGGCGGTTCCGTGGCTTGATTCAACAGATAATTAATTTCAATGAAGTTTGTATTTTCAGTATTAAGGAAGTGAATGTTTTGTTATCCAGGGTGAGGATTGTTGAAGGTTGGGAGGAGGAAGAGGAGGAGGGGGAGGAAGAGGAGGGGGAGGAAGAGGAGGGGGGAGAGGAGGATCTCTCTCTCTCTCTCTCTCTCTCTCTCCTTAACTGGAGGTTATAATGGAGTTCTAGGTCTAATTTGTTCATTTAATAAACGACATGTCATTAAGGTTGTAAAGATATGAGTTTTGTAATGCTATTTTGGGGAGAGGGGAGAAGGAGGGGAGAAAGGAAGTGGAGAGGGTGGAGGGAGAGAAGGGAGGGGAGAAGGGAAGGGAGAGGGTGGAGGGAGAGAAGGAGGGAGAAGGGAAGGGGAGAAGGAAAGGGAGAGGGTGGAGGAGAGGGAGGGGAGAAGGGAAAGGGGAGAAGGAAGGGGAGAGGGTGGAGGGAGAGAAGGAGGGGGAGAAGGAAGGGGAGAAGGAAGGGAGAGGGTGGAGGGAGAGAAGGGAGGGGGAGAAGGAAGGGGGAGAAGGAAGGGAGAGGGTGGAGGGAGAGGGAGGAGAAGGAAAGGGGAGAAGGAAAGAAGGGAAGGAAAGGAAAGGGGAGGGAAGTGAGAGGAGAAGAGAAGGAAGGAAGAGGGGGATAATTACTCACGAACCATATAATGAGACTTGATCCTATAATGTGTGTGTGTGTGTGTGTGTGTGTGCGTGACCCTCCCAACACCCTGGCTGGCACACGGTGAAACAGACTCACACACAGACTCCCCCCCCCTCCCCCCCTCCCCCTCAAAAATATATGAGGATCTAAACAATATTCTTATAGACTTTCTAAATCCTCTAAATCCTTTCCTCTAGAGACTCTCCACCCTGCGGCCAGAGACTCCTCCACCCGGCTAGAGACTCCCTCCACCCGGCCAGAGACTCTCCACCCGGCTAGAGACTCCTCCACCCGGCCAGAGACTCCCTCCACCCCGAGCTAGAGACTCCACCCGGCCAGACTCCACCCGGCCAGAGACTCCCTCCACCCGGCTAGAGACTCTCCACCCCAGAGACTCCTCCACCCGGCTAGAGACTCCCTCCACCCGGCCCTCCACCCGGCCAGAGACTCCTCCACCCGGCCAGAGACCTCCACTCTCTCCACCCGGCTAGAGACTCCTCCACCCGGCTAGAGACTCCCTCCACCCAGAGACTCCCAGAGCAGCTAGAGACTCCCTCCACCCGGCTAGAGACCTCCACCCGGCTAGAGACCTCTCTCCACCCTGCCAGAGACTCTCTCCACCCGGCTAGAGACTCCTCCACCCGGAGACTCCCTCCACCCGGCCAGAGACTCCTCCCACCTCCACCCGGCTAGAGACTCCTCCACCCGGCCAGACTCCTCCACCCGGCTAGAGACTCTCCACCCGAGACTCCCTCCACCCGGCTAGAGACTCCTAGAGACTCCTCCACCCGGCCCTCCACCCGGCTAGAGACTCCTCCACCCGGCCAGAGACTCCTCCACCCGGCCAGAGACTCCCTCCACCCGGCTAGAGACTCCTCCACCCGGCTAGAGACTCCTCCACCCGGCCAGAGACTCCCTCCACCCGGCCAGAGACTCCTCTCCACCCGGCTAGAGACTCCTCCACCCGGCCAGAGACTCCACCACAGAGACTCCTCCTTCCCTCCACACGGCTAGAGACTCCCTCCACCCGGCTAGAGACTCTCTCCACCCGGCTAGAGACTCCTCCACCCGGAGAGACTCCCTCCACCCGGCTAAAGACTCCATCCACCCGGCCAGAGACTCCACCCGGCTAGAGACTCCCTCCACCCGGCTAGAGACTCCTTCCACCCGGCCAGAGACTCCTCCACCCGGCGAGACCTAGAGACTCCTCCACCCGGCTAGAGACTCCTCCACCCGGCTAGAGACTCCTCCACCCGGCTAGAGACTCCTCCACCCGGCTAGAGACTCCTCCACCCGGATAGAGACCTCCACCCGGCTAGAGACTCCTCCACCCGGCCAGAGACTCCCTCCACCCGGCTAGAGATTCCCTCCACCCGGCCAGAGACTCCCTCCACCCGGCTAGAGACTCCACCCGGCTAGAGACTCCTCCACCCGGCCTAGCTCCACCCGGAGAGACCTCTCCACCCGGCTAGAGACTCCTCCACCCGGCTAAAGACTCCCTCCACCCGGCCAGAGACTCCTCCACCCCCTCCACCCGGCTAGAGACTCCTCCACCCGGCTAGAGACTCCTCCACCCGGCTAGAGACTCCTCCACCTGCCAGACTCCCTCCACCCGGCCAGAGACTCCCTCCACCCGGCTAGAGACTCCCTCCACCCAGCTAGAGACTCCCTCCACCCGGCCAGAGACTCCCTCCACCCGACCAGACTCCCCCTAGCAGGAAGATCTAAGAATGGCGCACTGGCAACTTGAGCTTCTTCACGACTAGAAATTTTATATCTTTTTTTGTTGAGAATAAGTCGCGTTATTTACTTATCTCAGTACTTAACTCCTCTGAGCTTACTTATAATAGTAACTTGAGGGATTTGAAGTAGATTTAAGTGAGGTGTAGGTTTTTGTTTTTGTGTTTTTTTTCTCCATTATTCTCCCGTGTTTTACCTCAAGTGTTGCCACAAGGAGAGCAATCTTTTCCCTGACTGTGTTTACATTTTCTCACTGCTGGCGGTAATGGGGTTAGGTTAGGTTAGGTCAAGATTGCCCACTGAAATGTCGGGGTTTTTTTTCCTCATTGTTTTTTTTAGACGAAGACTGGAACACGAGAAGTTACCTGACCAAGTAATAAGTTTGAGACAACGAGAGTTATAAGGAGAGGGTTGAGTTATAGGTCAGGTCAGGTCAGGTCAGGTCAGGTTAGGTCAGGTCAGGTCAGGTTAGGTTAACATAAGAACATGAAATGGAGGAAACTGCAGCGGGCCTATTGACCCATACTGGGCAGTCCCGTTTACACCCAACCCCTATTGCTCATATAAGCATCAACCTATGTTTGAAGCTATTCAGCGTATTCGAGTTAATGATGATGTTTGGTAACTTGTTCCCATTCATCCACTACTCTGTTTCCAAACCAGTGTTTACCTATTTCACGCCTAAATCTAAATTTGTCTAATTTAAAACCATTGTTACGAGTTCGCTCCTAGTTGGATAGTTTGAGTACCTTTGTAATGTCCCCTTTGTTTAGCCCTGCCTTCCACTTATACACCTCTATCAGGTCGCCCCTCGCTCTACGTCTCTCGAGGGAGTGCAAATTAAGATACTGTGGTGACGTTAGTAAAACCCACAAACAACTGGACACGGTAAGGGTGTTAAAGGATCTTTTTTTTTTATCCCAGGGAGAACATTTTTACATTACTTCTCTCTGGGGTAAACAAGGCCACGAGAAACCTATAGGTACATTCACACTTGTTACTCTATTCAAAACATATATCCATATTTCTATTTTGTTTTGATGTGAATTCACTACATATTTTTTGATGGTGTGGTGGGGATATATTCGTCACCATCTTCTCACCATCACCGGGGTTTTGTTATGATGGTGTGGTGGGGATGTATTCGTCACCATCTTCTCACCATCACCGGGGTTTTGTTATGATGGTGTGGTGGGGATGTATTCGTCACCATCTTCTCACCATCGGGGTTTTGTTATGATGGTGGTGGGGATGTATTCGTCACCATCTTCTCACCATCACCGGGGTTTTGTTATGATGGTGTGGTGGGGATGTATTCGTCACCATCTTCTCACCATCACCGGGGTTTTGTTATGATGGTGGTGTGGATGTATTCGTCACCATCTTCACCATCACCGGGGTTTTGTTATGATGGTGTGGTGGGATGTATTCGTCACCATCTTCTCACCATCACCGGGGTTTTGTTATGATGGTGTGGTGTGGATGTATTCGTCACCATCTTCTCACCATCACCGGGGTTTTGTTATGATGGTGTGGTGGGGATGTATTCGTCACCATCTTCTCACCATCACCGGGGTTTTGTTATGATGGTGTGGTGGGGATGTATTTTGGGGTTAACGTATAAATTGGCGGGTATCTATTGGCACTGTGTATGGTTGAGTACTGTATATCTGTCCCTTATTTTAGAGAGGTGTGGACAGTCTCTCTCTCTCTCTCTCTCTCTCTCTCTCTCTCTCTCTCTCTCTCTCGTGTTTGTTTTCATTCTCTTGTAAATGTCGGCAGTTGAGACGTTAACGACACGTTGTGATAATTACGTTCTGGTGTAATGACGCGGGAAGATGGGGAGGCCTGACGCGGGAAGATGAGGAGGCCTGACGCGGGAAGATGAGGAGACCTGACGCGAAAAGATGGGGAGGCCTGACGCGGGAAGATAAGGAGGCCTGACGCAGGAAGATGGGGAGGAATGGCGCGGGAAGATGGGGAGGAATGGCGCGGGGAAGATGGGGAGGCCTGACGTGAAGATGGGGAGACCTGACGCGGGAAGATGAGGAGACCTGACGCGGGAAGATGGGACCTGATGCGGGAAGATGGGGAGGGGAAATGACGCGGAAGATGGGAGACCTGACGCGAAGATGGGGGAGGAAATGACGCGGGAAGATGAGGAGACCTGACGCGGTGCTTATGATGGGGAGGCCTGACGTGGTAAAGATGACTTAACTAACTATACTACGGTAAGGACGAGTGGAGTGTGAAGATGAGGGGGGGAGGAGAGGGAGTGGGAGGGTGGGGGACGGGGGAGTGGAGAGAAAGGGGGGAGGTGGGAGAGGGAGGAACATGACACGAGATATGAGGTAATGACAGATGGTAACTAACTGGAAGATGTTTAGTACCTTGGTGAGTGAGTGGTCCAGTTATAAACACATGGTCCGTCTTTAGTGGTGAGTCTGGTACTGATGGTGGTGACTGAGGTGGACCTGGTACTGGTAGTGGTGACTGAGGTTGGTACTAGTAGTGGTGACTGGTAGCTGGAGTGGACCTGGTACTGGTAGTGACTGGTAGCTGGAGTGGACCTGGTACTGGTAGTGACTGGTAGCTGAGATGGACCTGGTACTGGTAGTGACTGGTAGCTGAGATGGACCTGGTACTGGTAGTGACTGGTATCTGAGATGGACCTGGTACTGGTAGTGACTGGTATCTGAGATGGACCTGGTACTGGTAGTTGGTATGTGGTAGTAAAATCCTTCTTCGTTAGTTTCTTCCCTCACGTAACCTCCTGCAGGTGGTGGTCAGGTGTTGTGAGGAGATCCCTACGTGTCGATCTTGCTGTGGACGAGTCGCTTTCTTCACTGTTTCATTTATCATCAGTAGAGTGTGTACAGCCGCCACGATTTATTCCCTGGCGGAGAAAAAAACAAGCAATATTGTCGTCTGATTCTTTGTTCTTGAAGAGATGGTCGACTGCGTCCCCTGAAGGTCCCTCCAGCTGACCTCTCCTTGTCAATGTGGTCTCCTTGAGCGAGTTGAGGAGAGGAGTGCAATTCTTCTTGTGTGTGTGTTTTTTTTTTTTTTTGCAAGAGGCCGAGCACGTCCTCCACTTTACTATTGAGATATTGTTGAGGACGACCTTCCATCTCTTGTGAAAGTTGTTAAGGACGACCTTCTATCTCTCGTGAAAGTTGTTGAGGAAGACCTTCCATCTCTCGTGAAAGTTGTTAAGGACGCTTCTCCTATTTTTCGGGAAGTTCTATAGCGGGACTTTTCTTTCTTGTTCAGGATGATGTCTCGTTGGTTTCTGGAAGTTTATATTCATATGAAGTCTTCCCGGTGGCTGTGGAGGCTGACACACCATTATCATCCGTCTAGGAGGTTACTGAGGACGATCTTCCAATGGTTTCTGGAAGTTTGTTTGGACGATATGCCACTGGCCTCTGGAAGCTGTAAGGACGAGCATCCAATTGGCTTCTGGAAGTTGTTAGGAACTATTTCCCAGTGGTTTGTGAAGCTGTTGATGACTGTTGGTGTTGGTGGTCACGCTCAGTGGTTTTGGAGGTAGTCAAGAGCTGCCCCGAGCGCCCAGCCCAGACGAAATCCCTGGATCTTCTCACACACCTGGAAAGTAATGGTAATGTGTCAGCGTGAGCCACAATAACACATCATTAAAGCCCATCATTAACCTCCCAATAGAGGCGGAACTACACCAGGAAATGATGAGGGAGCTGTCTCAGATCACCCAGGGGAACTATTTAGCTTAGTCGTTATTGGGACCCACTCAGGGACCCCCCCACGATCTACCAAATGAACCATAACGAAAGGTGGCGATTCCAGAGGCGCTATCCGCATCGTTAACCTAAAAGAAAGAAAGAAAGAAAGAAAGAAAGAAAGAAAGAACTTGAGGTTAAGAGGTGTAAAAATGGCTCTTCGCTCCCCTCCCCCCCGAAAAAAGTCGAAATATCATTGAGGTATTTTTTCTCTTTCAGGTCAATTCAATTACTTGTTTTCCTCCCTTCCTCTCCCCCCCCCCTCCTCCCTCCCCCCCTCGCCGAGTGAATGTTGATCTGAGGCCTCGATCAATGGTACCAGGTGGCGATGATGAAAAGGTGGTTGTGTTGTGGTCGAGGGGAGACGGTGGGTGGACAGTGAGGGGAAGGAGATAGGAGGGTAGGGGTAGGCGAGACAGGAAGAGGGAGACGGTATCTGAAGGGAAGTAAAGGGTTGGGAGGAGGAAGGATAGGAGATAGAAGGAAAAGTGGTTAGAAGGAGGGAGGGAAGGGTGGGAAGGAAAAAGACTTGAGAAAATTGATTGGAAGGGAGTGCAGGGAGGGGAAACACTCTCAGGGAGGGGAAAATATAGGTTGAGAATTAGAGTGAAGAGAGAGAGAGAGATAACTTCAGTGAGGAAAGGAAGGAAGGGAGAGAGGGAGGGAAGGGTCATCGCAAGAGAGAGAGAGAGAGAGAGAGAGAGAGAGAGAGAGAGAGAGAGAGAAACTTGAATTAATATACACAGTTTATTTAGCCCTTCTATACCAGCTAAGAATCACTCGAAGGTCACCTGAGACATTTACCTGAAAGAAGTAATTAATAAATATCTTAGAGGATCACCTGGGCGTACATACAACATAGAATAATAGTTATAAAATACATATTGAAGTTATTACATTATTATATATATTTTTTTTTTCCCGTTAGTGTATAGTTATGTATTTTTTAAGGTGAAGAATGAAATACAAATAGTAATTAGAATATAAACACATGAGTTGTAGTTAAGATTAGGCCATAGGATAGGTGGTGGATAGAGGGATAGGAGAGAGGTGAGAGGGGAGTGAGAGGGGAGTGAGAGGGAAGAGGGATCTATTTAACAGGGTTGGTGATCAGGTTTCTTCAACGAGTATTATTTTGCTTAACCAACCTACACACACACACACACACACACGCACACGCACACGCACACTCACACGCAATTATTCACTCTCTCCCTCATTTGGACAGTAGAGAACACTCGATGTCTGGCAGTCTGTAAATTATTGCATTAATTAATTGTTAGTGGGTCGATGTTGAGAGAAAAATGGTGGTGTTTACTGTGTGTGTGTGTGTGTGTGTGTGTTTACTGTGTGTGTTTACTGTGTGTGTGTGTGTGTCTGTCTGTCTGTTTGTCTCTCGCAGGTAATTTTTGTCGTGTAAGTCTCTCTCTCTCTCTCTCTCTCTCTCTCTCTCCTCTTTCATTTTCTCACATTTTTCTGCTCTTTCTTTTTCGTGAAGGTAATCCTGAAAACGTGTGTGTCATTCTTTCCGTCTCTCTCTCTTTCTCTTTTCATCGCCATCTCTCTTTTTTCACCTTGACTGTCACTTTCTGTCTCTTTTCCCTCCCCGTTTGTCTTTCCTACCTGTTCTGTCACAGTTTCTCACACGCTTTTCTTTTACTCACAAGTTTCCTCCTGTGTGTCTCTCTCTCTCTCTCTCTCTCTCTCTCTCTCTCTGCCCGTCTGTTCTTCACTCTGTTTGCCTAACTGTCTGTCTCTTTCTGTCTCTCTGTCTGTCATCTTTCACCCTTCTCTCTTTCTCTCCATCTCTCTCTCACTATCTCTCTCTCTCAGTCTCTCACTATCTCTCTCTCTCTCAGTCTCTCACACTTTTCTCTCAGGTCGTGAATCGAAACGCCAGTGACCTGTGCTATTGGATCACTCTCGCTACAATTAGGCCGGCGGACCAACTTGACCTAACCGAGCCTAACTACTACCTGAGGGGATAGTGAGGGGTAGGTGAGGGAGATGAGGAGGTGAGGGGAGTTGGAGGGGTTAGGGTGAGTGGGGGGGGTGAGGGGTGATGGAGGGGTTAAACGAGGTCCCTTTTTCCTAATTTTAATCTAAGGTTTTGTCTAAAAGTTACTTAGTGTTCCGTATGTGTGTTGGTAGTGTTACTTAGTGTTCCGTAAGTGAGTGTTGGTAGTGTTACTTAGTGTTCCTGTTGGTAGTGTTAGTCAGTGTTCCGTATGTGTGTTGGTAGTGTTACTTAGTGTTCCGTATGTGTGTTGGTAAAAGTTAATACTTAGTGTTCCGTATGAGTGTTGGTAGTGTTACTTAGTGTTCCGTATGTGTGTTAGTAGTGTTACTTAGTGTTCCGTATGTGTGTTGGTAGGTTACTTAGTGTTCCGTGTATGTGTGCTGGTAGTGTTACTTAGTGTTCCGTATGAGTGTTGGTAGTGTTACTTAGTCCTGTATGAGTGTTGGTAGTGTTACTTAGTGTTCCGTATGTGTTGGTAGTGCTACTTAGTGTTCCGTATGTGTGTTGGTAGTGTTACTTAGTGTTCCGCATGAGTGTTGGTAGTGTTACATAGTGTTCCGTATGAGTGTTGGTAGTGTTACTTAGTGTTCCGTATGTGTGTTGGTAGTGTTATTTAGTGTTCCGTATGAGTGTTGGTAGTGTTACTTAGTGTTCCGTATGTGTGTTGGTAGTGTTACTTAGTGTTCCGTATGTGTGTTGGTAGTGTTACTTAGTGTTCCGTATGTGTGTTGGTAGTGTTACTTAGTGTTCCGTATGTGTGTTGGTAGTGTTACTTAGTGTTCCGTATGAGTGTTGGTAGTGTTACTTACACCTATATATCTGTTCCCATATTAAGCGGAACATTAAGCGACGACACTTTCTTTTTCCACTTCATTTTATCAGTGTCACGTACCGGCGTTTTAATATCCAGCTGCCTCCCTGTATGCATGTCTCGTGGGAAAAAAAACAATATCATGTTTTTTTTTGTTTCAAGAACAGAGAGGTGGGCGTCGCGTGCTGAGCCAAACTACATATTGCTTGGCTATTGGTCCGTGACAATGCCTTTCCCTCGGACACACACACACACACTCTCCACTGTATAAACTGGATGTAGTGTAGAAGGAAGACACCATAACTCAACACGGATATATATATATATATATATACTGTGTCTTAATAACAAACACAGTGTTGAAAATAGACTTACAGTGTTAGTTAAGAAAGATGTGTATTTATTTTTTAAGTTTTACGTAATGGTTGGATAGGAATTTCCCTCTGAAAATATGATGTTCTGAGTGAGGTAAAAAAGAAACTGGGATGCTGGAGAAGAGATCTGTATCAGTCTGTCTTGTGTCTGTTATCTTTCCCCCGGTCCCACTTTTATTTTATTTTTTCCTCTGTGTGTGTGTGTGTGTGTGTGTGTGTGTGTGTGTGTGTGTGTGTGTGTGTGTGTGTGTGTGTGTGTGTGTGTGTGTGTGCGTGTGTGTGTATCTGAGAAAAGGGGAGTTGACAATTTTCCTGTCTTGTCCTAATTCTTCCTACACTAGTTTTATTCTCCCTAAGACCTCCTCCCTTACTTAACATCCTTGCTAAACTTGTGATATTCTCCCTTAATATATCCTCCCTTGCTTAACATTCTTGTCTCCCTCCTTCACTAGCTTTATTCTCCCTTACTTAACATCCCTCATACACTATCATTATTCTCCCTTACCATCTCCTCCCTTTCCTTAGCATATCTCATATTCTATTCTCCCTTATTTCCTCCACCTCCTCCTCCCTGTAAATAATATCTAGACCTCCCTTCTCCCAGCCTTGTACAGTGACAGCTTTTAAATTTAACACAAACAGGAATTCTAGGAAACCTTACCACCACCACCACCACCACCACTACCACCACTACTACTACTATTACCACCACAACTACAACTACAATCTTACCACCACAACTACAACTACAATCTCACCACTACCACCACTATCACCACAACTTACACCACTATCACCACCACTACCACCACTACCACCACTACTATTATCATCAGCTGTGATATCGGAAATGGACAACGAGTTTAGTCCTTTGAAGTGACCCAGTCTAATACCTCCCCAGCCTGAAATGGTGTAAAAATATCGCCAGTACGAGCACTCACCAGCGCCAGGCAATGACCCCCGTGATGTTTGGGAACTTACAGTGTGTGTGTGTGTGTGTGTGTGTGTCTTTATGAGGACTTGTAAAGGAAGGATATTTCACCTGTTTAAAAAGATCCTTATTATAGTGCAGGACTCGAGGATGAACCTAATAGAGTGCCAAAGGATTCCTAGAAATCCTTACTTTAGGGTAGGACCTGTTTAACCATACAGGGTTGTTAAGGGAGGGAGGGAGGGTTATGTTTAGGTCTTGATGGCTCCTTGGCAGACTGAGACCTGAAAAGAACGCGTTTAATGGCAGAATACATCAGTGGTTTAGAGGAATGATTGGTGGTTAATGGCTGTATGGGAAGACGTCGACCAATCAGGGAGTTCCTTTGATGAGGGGAGGGATGGAAGGCGAAGGGGGGAGAGAAGAAGGGGGATATAGGGAGTGAAGGAAGATGAGGAGGGATAGGGAGGAGGAAGGAAGGGATAGGAAGACGAGGAGGGAGGGAGGAAAGGAGGCGAGGATGATAAAAAGTATATATATAATTTTGATGCTGAAATAAAGGGAAGGATAAAAGAAAGAAGAAGAAGAAGAATGAAGAGGAGAAGTTGAAGGAAAGGAAAGAGGAAACAACAGGAGGTAAGAAAGGAAGGGAGGAAGAGAAGGGAGATAAGGAAGAGATTAACAGACTAAAGAGGACATGATGAAGGTCCTTAAAGAGGAGATGACGAGGGAACGAAGGAAGGAGGGGAGGAAGGAAGGAGGGAGGAAGGAAGGTGAAGAGGAAGGAAGGAGGGAGGAGGAAGGAAGGAGGGGAGGAAGGAAGGAGGGAATGAATGAAGGAGGGAAGGAAGGAAATAGAGACAAATAAAACAGGAGAAGAATAACGAGGCTAAATAACGAGAGTAAATAACCATAAATAACAAGAATAACGAAGACATGAATCACTCACTAGTATCTCGGTGTCGTCAGAGAGGTTGAGGCCGTGGGTTAACAGGGCGGCCACGTACTGATAGTCGAGGCAGGCCAGAGGGTCCGGTAACATCCGCGGCTCTCTCTCACACACTGCCGGGCGACAGGTCAACACGAAAGGTTAGAGGTCAACCCCGTGGTGTAACGCCAGGGGAATAGGTCATTGAGAGGGAGAGAGGTCAAAGGTTAAGGTTGGAGGCTCAGAAGGTGGAGGACGGTGAGGTGAGGGTGGGGGGAGGGTGGGGAAGTGACTCATCCTCGACAGTAACTAGGGACTTACATTAGTACTCCCCCCTCCTCCCTCCCCTTTCCCCCTTCCTCTCCTACCCCTACCTTCCCTTCCCGTTGAATCTAGAGGAGGCCACTGCGAGAATAGGTCAGAGGTGAAGGGGTGAGAAGGTCAACGACGAGAGGAATTGGGAATTGGTGATTTGTAGATGGGGGGGGGAGGGGAAGGGGTGTAGGTGTGGTAGGGGAATGGGGAGGAGGGGGAGGGTAGAAGCTTTAAGGCCGAGAGAAGGTGCGAGGTAAACATACTTGTGGAGGTCATTGCACTAAAGGTCGAAGGGTGAGGTTGCTAAGGTCGAGCTCGGGAGGAAGTTGAAGTTGCAAGGTGAGGGAGTGAGGTCATGGGAGGTTGCATGGTGGAGGGTGAGGTTGTTAGGAGGTTGCAGGGTGGAGAGTGAGGTCATGGGAGGTTGCAAGGTGAGGGAGTGAGGTCATGGGAGGTTGCAAGGTGAGGAGTGAGGAGAGGTTGAGGTCATGGGAGGTTGCAAGGTGAGGGAGTGAGGTCATGGGAGGTTGCAAGGTGAGGGAGTGAGGTCATGGGAGGTTGCAAGGTATAGGTGAAACCATTGCAGGACTTTCGGTGACAAGAGAAATTGTCAGTTGCAAGAGGATAGATGAGGCCATTGAGGTAGAGGTCGGGAGCTTGTTAAGGCTATCAAGGAGAGAAAGTGGAGGTTATTGCAAAGAAAAGGGAGGTGGCAATGGAAAGATAAAAATAATGTTTGTAATACTAGCAACAACAACAAACACATTAACACAATCTAACATTATCAATAAGACTCTAGGACATAAACAAAACAAAGACAGACCAAATCCCTCACAAAGAAACAACAACAACAACAGTATATTGCAGAGCGTAATTATGCAGTATGCAACAGGTACGAGACATAGGTCAGGGGTGATGCAAAGAAGGTCAGACTCCACCGTAAGACCCGACCACCTACACCGCCTGACACCTGATACTGACCATCCCCCTTCCTCCCCCTCCCCCTCCCCCCTACCCCTCCTCCCCCTTCCCGTCCCTCACCCCCATCTTCTGCCCCCTCCTATTCCTCGTCCCCTCCCACAAGACCCCACCGCCTACACCATCGAACACCTGATACTGACCCTCCCCTTCCTCATCCCCTCCACTTATACACTTACAGACCCCCCACCTAATACTTACTTATACTTAAAGACCTTCACTTACTACCACTTACAATTGAAGTCCCCCCCCCACCCTTACCGGCTCTGTAAAATAACTTATAACCTTGTAAATCTTTGTAAAAAATATCGTCTTATAGTCTTGTAAATCAATCACCTCTGTAAAAAAAATCGTTGTAAATTATTGATGATTGATTTACAAGAATTTAAGACGCTGGTAGTAGTAGTAGTAGATGTAGGCCTATAGGGGTGGGGGAAGTGCTGAGGCGGATCATCGGAAAATGCATAATGGAGGTGGTAAAGGATGATGTCAGGGCAGCAGCAGGGAACCTACAAGTGTGTGCCGGCCACCAGGCTGGCGGGGAGGCCGCCATTCACGCCATGAGATTGATATTTGAGCAGCGTGATTGTGAGGCCGTTCTTCTGGTGGACGCTTCAAACGCATTCAACATACTTAACCGCAAGGCCGCACTGCACAACATCAAGATCAAGTGTCCAAGCTTTGCAATGTATGTTGAACACACCTATAGGAATCCATCAGACCTCTATATAGTAACAACAAGGCTCTAAGAGGTGATACCATCATACAGTCAACCGAGGGAACAACGCAGGGGACCCTGTTGCAATGGCAATGTATGCAATAGGCCTATCCGTGCTCCAACACACAATGAAATTTGAAACAACTGAGGTCAAGCAAGTGGCATTCGCTGACGACCTTACAGGAGCAGGAAAAGTGGAAGACATCAAAAAGTGGTGGGACCTGGTAACATCACGAGGTCCACAAATAGGGTACCACCCAAATGCCAGTAAGTCCTTCCTCATTGTGAAGCCAGCACATTATGAACGGGCAATGGAGGTGTTCGGTGGAAGTGAGGTCAAAATAACAAAGGATGGCCAAAGACACCTAGGCGCAGTAATCGGCACTACGGACTTCAAGACCAAGTACGTAACGGGAAAGGTGAATGAGTGGGTTAGTGAAATCCAAGCTGTCTGAGATTGCTAACACAGAGCCATATGAGGCTTTTGCGGCATTCACCCATGGAGTCAAGCATCACTGGAACTATCTGATGCGCACTATCCCTGATATCGGACTCCTCCTCCACCCTCTGGAAGAAGCTATCAGCGTCAATTTCATTCCCAAATTAGTGAAACACCCTCACTTAACCCCAGCAGAAAGATCACTCCTTGCACTACCACCGAGACTGGGAGGAATGGGACTGACCAATCCAGAGGAGATTGCTGCCACCGAACATCAAAACTCAGTTAAGCTCACGGCAGCCCTCACGGACCACATAATAGCTCAGCATGCAACAGGGGAGGTGGATACCAGTGAAGTAAACAAGATTCGAAGGTACATTACGACAGAACGACAGCACGGCCAAAGTGGTAAGTTGCAGCAACTGTTACTGCAAGTACCAGAGAATTTAAAAAAAAAAGTAGCTATAGCGCAGGAGGTGGGCGCCTCGAACTGGTTAACTACGTTACTGATAAGGACAAATGGTTTCAGTCTCAATAAACAAGAATTTGCAGATGCCAATGCTCTAAGGTACGGTAGGCCGTAGAAGGTTTGCCCTCCCAATGCGTGTGTGGCTCTTCCTATGACGTCGATCACGCCAGTGTGCAAGAAAGGGGGCTTCATATGCATGAGGCATGACAAAGTAAGGGATCTCACAGCAAATATGTTGAAGGAACTCTGCCGTGATGTCAGGGTAGAACCGACCCTCCTTCCAATGGACGGTGAGAATTTCCAACATAGGACCTCAAACACATCCAACGAAGCCCGTGTTGACGTCAGTGCTTGAGGATTCTGGACGCGGGGACAGCGAGCTTTCTTCGACATCAGGATTTTTTATCCCATGACCGCATATCACCGTAACTTAGCGCTCGATGCTGCACATAGGAGGAACGAGAACGACAAGATAAGGGAATATGGGTAGAGAATTCAGAACGTTGATCAAGGCAGCTTCACTCCTCTAGTGTTCACAACCTCTGGTGGGATGGGCCCAAGTGCAAGATGTTTCTACGCCAGACTGGCGTAGGTGATCTCCGAACAGAAGCAGCAGCCCAGAAGTTATGTTACAGCCTGGATGAGATGTCGACTGTCCTTCTCTCTCCTTGGGTCGGCTTTGCTCTGCCTTAGGGGAACGAGAGCATCGGCCCCAAAGCCGACAACAGTTGCAGATATTGACTATGAGGCAACAGTCACTGAATGCGACATAGATCTGCGGCTCAACTAACTCAACACAGCTAGGATAGCTACTTATGTATTAGGATATTTAATTTTAAGGTAATGAAATGGCGGCGAAGGTATGGCTATAGGGGGAGGATGGAGGCCATGTTTTTTGGTTGGTGTACTCACTTAGGGTGGCAGCCACTCTGAACTGGCCGACCTTCACGAATCCATAGGCCATGTCCGGCTCTGAGGACACACAAGAATACACTGTTAATACTGCGCTTAATACTGCGCTTAATAATGTGCTTAATACTGCGCTTAATACTGCGCTTAATAATGTGCTTAATACTGCGCTTAATACTGTGCTTAATACTGTGCTTAATAATGTGCTTAATACTGCGCTTAATACTGCGCTTAATAATGTGCTTAATACTGCGCTTAATACTGTGCTTAATACTGTGCTTAATAATGTGCTTAATACTGTGCTTAATACTGCGCTTAATACTGCGCTTAATACTGCGCTTAATACTTCGCTTAATAATGTGCTTAATACTTCGCTTAATAATGTGCTTAATACTGTGCTTAATACTGCGCTTAATACTGTGCTTAATACTGCGCTAAATACTGTGCTTAATACTGCGTTTAATACTTCGCTTAATAATGTGCTTAATACTGTGCTTAATACTGTGCTTAATACTGTGCTTAATACTGCGCTTAATACTGTGCTTAATACTGTGCTCAATACTGCGCTTAATACTGTGCTTAATACTGTGCTTAATACTGCGCTTAATACTGCGCTTAATACTGCGCTTAATACTGCGCTTAATACTGTGCTTATTACTGCGCTTATTACTGCGCTTAATACTGCGCTTATTACTGCGCTTAATACTGCGCTTAATACTGTGCTTAATACTGCGCTTAATACTGCGCTTAATACTGCGCTTAATACTGCGCTTAATACTGCGCTTAATAATGTGCTGATGGGAGGAAATGAATCATTATATAAGGCTCGTGTGTTTATATCCAAGGGAGATGATTATATGGGAAAGAACTTAGGAGAGGTGTGTGTTTATTCGCGGGTAATGTATATATGTTAAAACCTCCATATAACGGACTTTTACCTCCATATAACGGACTTTTACCTCCATATACCGGACTTTTACCTCCATATAACGGACTTTTATCTCCAAATAACGGATTTTTATCTCTACAGTGTTCGTGTATAGGGTGAAAATAAATGACAATACCTAAGTCATAAATGAAAAAAAAATATACATACGTGTTTTTCATAATTATATAGACACCAAGTAGGAAATAATAATAATAATAATAATAATAATAATAATAATAATAATAATAATAATAATAATAAATTGGGGAGGATTATACCGTTAGCGACACAGTTCATAGAGACGTAAAGATAAGGGACGATTTTTAGTGAGTTATGGACAGGTGAGAAATATACCTTCAGTCTCGTTAATTAAACTCAGGTGTGTGTGTGTGTGTGTGTGTGTGTGTGTGTGTGTGTCTTTCTGTTTCTCTCCCTTTCGTATATTAATTATCTCCCTTACATCCAGTTCACCATTCTCTCTCTTTCTCTCTCTCTCAATTACTTCCTACCTTCCTTTACTCTGTGTTTTCGTTCCCATTCTCCTTGTCTTTGTCTCTCTCACTTTACTGTAATTGTTTTCCTCCCTTTTCCTCCTCCTTTTTTCCCCGACTGTTATTGACCCCATTTTCCCCCCTCCTCTATCTCTTGTTCTCTGTCTGTCTATTGCAGTTACTTGCTATCTCCCTCATTTCTTCTTTCCATTTCACTATACTTTGTCCTCATTCTCTCTCTCTCTCTCTCTCTACCTCCCCCATTCTGTCTTTTTTATCTATCTTGTTTTCTTGTCATATTTTTTTCTCTCTCTCATTCTCTCTGTGTGTCTCTGTCTCTCACAATCATCTCCCTCCTAGGCACACTTACCAATGAGGTTAGCGCTGGCGGCGACGAAGTAGAAGGCGGTGGTGGCTAGTAGTGTGGTGTGGTTGAGGGGAGACAACTTGATGTGTTTCTTGACCACGCTCGTCACCTCCCTCCAGCAGTCCTCAGCACCTGTCCCAGCTCCCATACCTGTCACTAAATACGTCACGTCCTCCACCTTGAACCTGCCTATAGAGCCGACAGGTAAACAGGTGGTACGGAGCATGTGTTCACTTGTGAGTAGGTCTCCTCCTCCTCCTCCTCTTCCCTCCTCCGCGGACTCGTTTTCTGTGGTGTGTCCCGGTGCTACGTTTTCTAAGTCACTTTTTACTGGAGGAACTGAAACATTTATCGCTTCCGTTCGTGGTGTTCTCGCATTCCTGCTGTCAGTTGGTTCGTGTTGGCTCGTTGTCTCAGTTAAAGTATCGTTGGAATGACCATTAGCGTCTGTGAGGGTCGTGGCCACACTAGCGTTGGGACTACTTAACTCGTGTAGCTGAGGCGCACCTGATGGGGGAGAGGCAGGAGGAACATCCGCGGTAATCCCTCTGACATCTCCGGTAGTCCCCGGGTCGACCACTCCCTCAGGAGTCTGTCTGCTGCTGCCGCTGGGAACACGGAACAGCAGATCCTCTAAAGACGTCCGGATTAACTTCTCGGTAGATTTTATTTCGCTCTGTACCTGACTGTTCTCCGCTGGCTTGATGACCCGCTCGTTGGGCACAGTGAAGAGGAGGTCGGTGACGGAGGAGATCGTCTGTTTGGAGGACGTGGCTGCTGGGGACGTCCTGTTGTCCCCTGAGGTCCCCGCCACGCCAGACTTATTACCGTGGTGTGAGAGATCGAAACCCTGTGTATAATTAGTGTGTTGGTTCGTCTCTGTGGCGTTGACAGAGTGACCCATGTCTCCGTCATAAGTAGTACCGATACCACCGTCAACACTCGGTACAGTCTCACCATCAGAACCAAGTAAAGTATCACTCTCAGAACTAGGAACAACTTCACTGCTAGAACTAGAACCACTAGTGTTGTCATGCCTAGAAAGTCCCTCCTTTTCTGTACTAGACAACACTACTTCACCACCTGATGATTTAGAAGTACTGTCACTACTATCACTACTAGGTATAGATACACTCTCACTTTTAGATTTAGAAGTACTGTCACTTTCAGATTTAGAAGAACTGTCACTTTCAGATTTAGAAACACTGTCACTTTCAGATTTAGAAGTACTGTCACTTTCAGATTTAGAAACACTGTCACTTCCAGATTTAGAAACACTGTCACTTCCAGATTTAGAAACACTGTCACTTCCAGATTTAGAAACACTGTCACTTCCAGATATAGGTACACTACTGTCCTCAGATACAGAGACAGTGTCACTTATTAATTTAGTAACGTTTCTGCTGGAGGCGCTGAAATGTTCTCTCCTGCTGCTGTCCTCGGCGTCTCTCACTTCTACTCCTCCTGTTCTCTCTCCCTGTGTTATGTTCTCAGGAGTTTGGGTGTTCTCATCATTCTCATTCTCTCTCTCATACACTTCACTTCTTCTCTCTGTTTCTCCCGGTTTTCTTCTTTTACCCTTTCTCCCAATTATTCTCCTCCCTCTTCTTTCATCTCCCCCTCTGTTGTGTTTCTCTTGAGGTGATTCTTCCCCTTCTCCTCCTTCTCTCTGGGTAACAGGACTACCTCTGCGTTCGTCCCTCTTCCTCTCCACCTCATCCCTTGCCGAGCCAATAGAGCGAAGGATAGAGTCTACCACTGTCTTCACCTTCGCCAACGTCTCCTCCATCCACTGATTCGTGATCCTTACGGGTGGAGTGTGTGGAGGCCGCGGGGGTGTGGGAGTAGGGGGGGGAGAGTGTGGAGGAGGAGAGGACGGAGACGCGGAAGATGGAGGTGAAGGAGAGGTTGAAGGAGAGGGACGTCCTGAAGTCGGGCTCATACCCCTAAGGACGTCATCCAGCTCCGTGTACTCCTCTTCAGGGGGGATGTCTGAGCGGTGGTGGGTGGTGGTTGGGGGTGACTGAGACGTAAGGTCCACCCCTTCCCCTGATCTCCCCCCGTCAGTCTCTCCAGGGATGGGGGAAAGGCGGATGATACTGCCACCCTGTAGGACCTTCACCCTCACCGGATAGATGCCCATGGGGACGCTGTGGGAGGAAGAGCTTCACTATACAGGACCAGTGTGTCGGAAGTTTGATCAAGTTTACACACCAAGTTGGGGGAAAGAAGGAAGGAAGGAAGGAGGAGGAAGGAAGAAGGAACTGAGTTATATATTCTCACACACTGGACTTATTTGTTAGATTACATGAACTATTTTCGAGGAGTTAATTATGTGTTTTATGAAATAAATAAATAAAAACCATGTAAACATTTTATACAACAAACTGAATAAATTGTCCATTCCAGCAAGAGAGAGAGGAGAGAGGAGAGAGGGAGAGGGAGAGAGAGAGAGAGAGAGAGAGAGAGAGAGAGAGAGAGAGAGAGAGAGAGAGAGAGAGAGAGAGAGAGAGAGAGAGAGAGAGAGAGAGAGAGAGAGAAATCTCAACGATATAAACAAAAGAAATTAATTTACAAATTCTTTGAAAGAACATAAGTGTTATAAAAGGTTGAGGCTCGTGTGTGTGAACCTGTACCACTGCAAACACTGAGGTGAGATGAGGTGAGGTGAGGCGAGGTGAGGGAGGTGAGGTGAGAGAGGTGAGGTGAGAGAGGTGAGATGAGGTGAGATGAGGCGAGGTGAGGGAGGCGAGGTGAGGGAGGCGAGGTGGGAGGGGAGGTGAGGCGAGGTGAGGGAGGTGAGGTGAGGGAGGTGAGGTGAGAGAGGTGAGATGAGGTGAGGCGAGGTGAGGACACCGGGAACATTCACCATCCTGACCATCAATCTCGTGGTTGTTGAGGGAAAGCAAAGTGTTGAGGGGAAACATTGATAAACATTACAAGAAGTTTATTGAGGGGAGAAGGGGAGACCCATAGTGAGGGGAAACCGATGACTTATTTTCTAACCTAACCTAACCTAACCTCACCTCACCTCACCTCATCTCATACAGTAAGGTTCTATTTGACGGTCGTTCACCTTGAGGTAGGTGAAGTGTTTGTACTGCTCACCTGGAGGCGAAGAGCCAGTATTTCTTAGTGGGTGAACAGCGGTACGTGATGTTTGGGGCGTCGAAAAGATTCCTGAGTTCTCTCCGTGTTCGCTGCTCACTTCTCCCTTCTCCTGTCTCAGTGTAAGGGACGTCTGGTGTCTGGTTCTCCTGATGGTGGTTCTCCTGATGGTGGTTCTCCTGATGGTGGTTCTCCTGAAGGGTGGGTCTTATTCTCGAAGAAGGAGAATCTTCCTCAATAAGGAGACTTTGGTTGCCATTTCTCCCTGAGTAATCGCAGCTACTACTGGTCAGCTCCGCCTTCCACGACAGACTCTTAGTTCTGTAGCAGTTCACGCCCTGGCCGCCAGATGCCCTCAATTTCCTGCCAGTCCCCCGGCGTCGCTGTGTCAGGGCGGAGACTTGCCGTTTCTTACACCTCAGATCCCCCTTCCTCTCCCGGGACGAGTTGCTGACGTCTCTCCATCCTCCGGAATCTCCAGATCTTCGTCGGGATTTGTCGCGGGATTCTGGCCTCGTCTCACGCTTTCTTCTCTGTGTTAATATGTGTTTTGATCTTGGGTTTACGTCGGTGCGTCTCTGTCGTGATCTTAAGTTATCATCTGCGTCCGTCGGTTGGGATCTTAAGTTTACCTCCGCGTCGGTCGATCTTGATCTTGTGTTAACATGTGGATCTTTGGGTGTTGAGCCTGACAATCTCTTAAAGTCTCTTCTTACCTTAAGACTCCGCCTCTTCTGGCCGGGAGACTCTGGCTGCCGCTCCACCATAGACTCGGTGTGAGGGGCCACCCGCCACCCTCCAGGCACTATAAACGGAGCGGCTAATTCTCTCCTGTTTCTTCGGTCGTGTTTTCTCCGCCTGGTTGAGTAACTGTCCTCAGTGGATCCTGTAAACCAGTGCCGGCCATAAGACCCACGTCGTTGAACCCTTCTGCTGGCGGCTCTCGCCCTCCATCTCTGTGTCTTCTTCCGACGTCGACGAGGACGACGATGGTGACGCTGACGACGTATGGATGGTCGAGTTTTTGTCTGTCCTGGATGGTCGGAATTTCTAGCAAAGTTTTTATCTCTGTTTTGCGGCGAGTGGTGGTGGTGTCTGGTGGTGGTGACGTCACTTGAGGGTAATTTGAGTGACGGACCTCCCTCACCTCTGACACGCCACTGTATTTGTAAAGTTTTTTTACCCTCAAGCTTCGCGTCTTTCCTGGTGATGGCTCTCGATCGGTTTTTCCTTACCCTGCGCCCTGAAGAAGTCTCCCGGCCCTTGTTGTCTGTCTGGCTGAGAGTCGCGCCACCTGATGGATTTGGTGAATAGTGTTTGTTTTTCTTTCTATTTATAGTACCAGAGTCTACACCAGCCACCGGGACACCGCTTCTGCCTCTCCCTCGACGGTAGACTCTTCGAGGACGTGTAGTAGCGTCTGGTCTCTTGTACATGGCTGCTACTCGAGGGTCAGCTGCTTTGTTTACATCTTGAGGAGTTTGAGATGACTTGACCTCCTGTGAAGCTTCGATCCCCCGTAATCTCGAGCCTTTCCGTCTTTGAGCTGATAGTCTTTGTTGTCTTGGTCTCCGTCTTCCTGAGTGTGTTCTTTGTCTTCCTCTTAGTCCATACTTTCTCCTTTTTTCTCTCCTGTGTTTTCTCTCTCCTGTTTTTTCTCTCCTGTGATTCTCTCCATCAATTCTCTTATCTTGGCTCCTCGTCGACGTTGCTTCATGACCTGGATGTTTCCTCTCCTCCCGCACGTCCTGGTTTTTTCCCACGCCACTCTTATCAGGACTCACTTCCTTCCCCCGCCCACGATTATCTCCCTGCTCATTACCTCCTACATATGCACCGACGCTCTCACCTTCCCCGGCCTCGTCTGAAGCGGGCGAGACTCCTCCTCCGATAATCACCCCATTACCCTGGCGTTCCCTCAGGGGTTTGGACGTCGACGATTCCATCTCAGGAGCCGTTGTTTCCCTCCCTCGGGATTGTCTTCTTCTGTGATCTTTCCTGTAGTTACCTTCTTCATCGTTTGTTCTGGTCCTTGAGGAATCTTGAGTTCTTTCATTATGACGGTGATTGATGTTACCGAGTCCTCGTCTCCGTGGTGATGTGGTGACAGGACTCGGTACCCGATGGTGATTTTTCTGTTGTCCTCGACGACCTACGGTGTGAGTGCCCTGCGAGGCGCTCCTCTCCTCGGTCTCGTGATCATCCTCTCGTGATCCTCGTTCAAGTCCTCGAGGAAGAGCAGTTAGCACCTCAGTGATCTGTGAACGAGTTGTCGGAAGCGCCCCCGTAGGAGATGGATCGTCACCCGAGTCTGTGTTATTGTTTATTTCCACCTCAGAGCTGTTGTTGTCAGGTTTTCTTCTCTTTGGTTTCTTTTGGTTGATTTTCTTCCTTCTCCGTCTCTGTCTTCTCCTTTGTACTGTGGGTGGCGGCGTGTGTATGTCGGACGGTGGTGGTGGTGCTCCAGGGTGCCTGATACTTAAGCTGGTATAATTGTAGGAGAGGACGGGATCACTGACGGCTGTATCTTCGGCTGCAGCTAGGAGGGAGTCCCTTCTCCACGTCTCCCTCTCTCTAATCCCCGTCGAGGCAGTTGGAGGAGGGGTGTGTTGGGTGGAGGTCTTTGGAAGGGTGTGTTGGGTGGAGGTCTTTGGAGGGGTGTGTTGGGTGGAGGTCTTTGGAGGGGTGTGTTGGGTGGAGGTCTTTGGAGGGGTGTGTTGGGTGGAGGTCTTTGGAGGAGTGTGTTGGGTGGAGGTCTTTGGAGGAGTGTGTTGGGTGGAGGTCTTTGGAGGAGTGTGTTGGGTGGAGGAACTCTTATTTTGTCGTTGGTGTGTACCTCTTCCCCCTACATTTCCCCCCACTCTATGCCTCTCTTCCTCTTCCCCGTTTTTCTTACCTTGTTGCCGTCTCTTGCTAGTAGTTACTAGACGTTGGTGGTCATCTCCGTGTTTATCACTTACTTCCTGGTTCTCCACTTCTCTCATAGTTCCTCTTTTCTCCTCCTCCTCTTCTTCTTGATCCTCCTCCTCCTCCTCCTCTTCCTCACCCCGGCCCCAGTGGTTCCTTCCTGACCCCGGTAATTGAGGCGTTAATTTGACGTCTGGGTTCTCATCTGCCGACCCAACCAAGGGACGTCTCGAACTCTTCCCCAGTCTCTTATTCTCTCCTCTTCCTTCTCCTTTCCTTCTCTCTCCACCTCCTCCTCTTCTCCTACTACCATTCGTGCCCTGAGATACACTGCGAGATGAATTAGTTGAGCTATATCGATTCTTATGTGCTTTATCACTTGAGTTTATTTGAGGAACTGATTCGCTTGAGGCGGTGACACCCGTTCGAGGCCCTTGAGTCGATGCTTCTGTCGGGATGGTCGGTTCTGTGTGAGCGTCTCTCGTATCGTTTATTTCGTGGTGTGTTCCCGACCCTTCGCTTCTTCTTCTCGGGTCTTCTGCTTCTTCTTCCCTCCCACTTCTTCTCCCCTCTTCACTATTTTCTCTAACGTTAATCACTTGCCCTCGTCTTTTATGATGCTGCCGGCTATTGGGTCTTTCCTCACGCTCACTGTCAAGTCTTCCTCTACCCACACTACTGGGCGCCTCACTATTATTATTATTATTATTATTATTATTATTATTATTATTATTATTATTATTACGATATTTTTGGGTTCTATTGTTATTATTATTATTATTATTTCTTATTAAATCATCGCTTTGTTGTTGTCTATTACTGAGAGTCTCATTTTTATCTCCCTGTTCACCATCTTCTTCTCTCTCTCTCTCTTGCCTTTTCATTTCTATGGCTTTTCTTATGTGTTCTGGAGGTCCCGGTAGTGGTATGGTCACCTGGAGAGTCCCGCCCCCCAGGTCTGCTGTAGCCAATGGTAAGCTATTATTCTGATACAAGCGACCTGATTGGATGATAAACATAAACAAGAAATGAGTTTGTAAAGAAACGTTCTGATTGGATGAAAAAAAAGGGTATTTACTGTTATTAAAATCAAGTTAATGAAACGTAAAATATATGTGAATTATATAATTATTCTTTCTTCATTAAGTTAAGAGCTATATGAGAATTATATATTATAGCAGTTTTAGAAGGAACTGATATACAATAATGCAGAGCCTCATTTACATATTTTGCGATGTAATTAAGATGTAATTGGTAGAGCTAACGGCTGAAGATTATACTTAAATGAAATACTTAAAGCTGAGAACACACACACACACACACACACACACACACACACACACACACACACACACACACACACACACACACACTGGGACATGTTAGCACCTCAAATATTTACAAAGATCAGTTGTACATTTCTGGCAAATCTTCTGACGGAATTGTACGAAGATGTAAAATGAGAGAGAGAGAGAGAGAGAGAGAGAGAGAGAGAGAGAGAGAGAGAGAGAGAGAGAGAGAGAGAGAGAGAGAGAGAGAGAGAGAGACTTCCACTGGGCACCTGAAGCAAACAACAGACACACACACACACACACACACACACACACACACACACACACACACACACACACATGGTGGAGACTCACTGTCAGGAAATTCCGCAGCGAGCCACAGGTCATGGCTTGTCGTGGTTCCAGCCATGATGGTGACGTGTTGCTGCTTCTCACCTTACAAACGGCGTCCTTGCTCGTTTATCTTCCTGGCCTGGGGAGAGGGAGGTGGGGAGAAGGGAGGGAAAAGGGGAGAAGGAGGGTAGGGAGGAGAGAGAGGGGGGTGGGGAAGGAGAGATAGAGTAAGAGGAGAGGTATCAAGAATGGAAGGTGAGAGAAGGTAGGGAGGGGAGGAAGGGCAGGGAGAGAGAGAGAGAGAGAGAGAGAGAGAGAGAGAGAGAGAGAGAGATAAATCAGTTAATTATCCAACACAACATAACACAACATAACACAACCAAAACGTAAACACTATCCATAATTTTCTGTTCGGTTTAATGATTGAATGAACTTGTGAACACCTGAGCACTACAGTTTCGATAATATTTAGGTAATTAAGTTTTTCGCGCACCTGAGACAAATGGATTAACATAGGAACCTTTGGTTGATTTAAAGAGCCAACAGGAATGTAATACTGGGAGAGAGAGAGAGAGAGAGAGAGAGAGAGAGAGAGAGAGAGAGAGAGGCAGTGTGGAGAGAGAGAGAGAGAGAGGCAGTGTGGAGAGAGAGAGAGAGGGCAGTGTGGAGGAGAGAGAGAGAGAGGCAGTGTGGAGAGAGAGAGAGAGAGGCAGTGTGGAGAGAGAGAGAGAGGCAGTGTGGCAAATGTTTTATTTTTAGAAACTTTCAACTTAGTTATTGACACCTCTGGTCTGCGTGACGTCAGAGTTGTCTTTTTATGGTCAGGGGTCAAAGGTCACGGAACGTTTGTCAAAAATACTGGATTATAATAAACTTTTATATTTTACCTTATATAGAAAAATACTATAAGGGAACTTTATTTATTCTCTTTTGAAATTTATATTGAAAGTTTCTTAGTATTTAGTAAACAGTCATAGGAAAAGATATTTTATAATCTGGTATAAAATTCATATAGTGAACTTTGTAACGTTTAATTTCTTATATAATTATTCATATAACGAACGTTCTATAAGGTATTGAAGGGAGGTTTTAAAAGGTGTATGGAGTGAGTCATAACAGGTTGATAACGTGTACTGTACAGGTGTATTGAAAACGTGTGTGTGTGTACAGGTATGTGAGTATGTATATGTACTGTATGTATGTATGTATGTGTACTGTATGTATGTATGTATGTGTGTATGTGTGTGTACCGACTCACCCTGTGTATAAGCCTGGTGGCGTGGGCGCGTGGCAGTCGACGAAGGGAAGGCGTGCTTTTTGCGTGATGAGAGTCGTGTGTTCATACTCCTCGGAACGACGGCTCGGGCGCGGCGTAGGAGAGCAGGCAGGAGGGTTATCTGTGGGAGGAGGGAGGAGAAGGGGAGGGAGAAGAAGGGAAGGGAGGAGAGGAGGAGAAGGGAAGGGGGAGGAGGGGAGAGAAGGGAAGGGAGAGGAGGGAGGAAGGGAGAGAAGGGAGGGGAGAAGGGAGGAGGTGGAAGGAGGGAGAGGGAAGGGAGGGAGAAGGGAGGGAGGAGAAACATATTGCCTTTATTAATGTTTATTTATTTAAGTTTATTTTGAGAAGATGTGTCATACCTGGGTGTGACAGTGGTGGTGTGACAGTGGTGGAACGACAGTGGTGGGTGTGACAGTGGTGGAGTGGTGGTAGTGGAATGACAGTGGTGGGTGTGACAGTGGTGGGTGTGACAGTGGTGGAATGGGTGTGGCAGGTGTGACGGTGGCGGGTGTGACAGTGGCGGGTGTGACGAGTGGCAGGGTCAGCGACAGTGGTGGGTGTGACAGTGGTGGGTGTGACAGTGGTGGGTGTGACAGTGGTGGGTGTGGGTGACAGTGGTGGGTAGCGTTGAAAGCAGCAGGGATTAAATCATTAACTGAGGGGTTAAATCATGGTACTCAGTACTCAAAGGGTTAAATCATAGTACTGAAGGGGTTAAGTTATTGTACTCAAGTGGTTAAATCATAGTACTCAAAGGGTTGAATCATGGTACTCAAGTGGGTTAACTCGTAGTTATCAAGGGGTTAAATCTTAGTACTCAAGGGTTAAACTCAGGGGTTAAATCACTAAGTACTCAGGGGTTAAATCTTCATTACTCTCAAAGGGGTTAAATCATAGTACTCCAAGGTTAAATCATAGGTAATTCTCAAAGGTTAAATCATAATACTCAAAGGGTTAAATCATAGTACTCCAAGGGGTTAAATCATAGTACTCAGGGGTTAAATCATAGTAGTACTCCAAGGTTAAATCATAGTACTCAGGAGGTTAAATCATAGTGCTCAAGGGTTAAATCATAATAGGGGTTAAATCTTAGTACTCCAGCAGGTTAAACTCATTGAAATAATACTTTTTTAAAATTTAAGTTTTATACAAATATTATAACAATGTAGAATTAAAAATAATTAAATATAATAGAAAATTGAAATATAGTAAATAAAAGCGACGTGACTAAAAAGACTCAAGAAAATGCAATTGCTGAGGAAACATTTATATTAAGATGAGATGCAACTTAATTCAAATAATGTAAATGTATATAATATTGCACGATGAGAATTATAAAATTATTTACCTGGTGAGAGAGAGAGAGAGAGAGAGAGACAGACAGACAGACAGAGAGGAGACAGATAGACAGAGAGGGAGACAGATAGACAGAGAGAGACAGACTGAGAGGAGACTGAGAGACTGGAGACAGACAGACAGACAGACAGAGAGGAGACAGACAGACAGACAGACAGAGAGGAGACAGCAGACAGACAGAGGGGGAGACAGACAGACAGACAGAGGGATGACAGACAGACAGAGGAGACAGACAGACAGAGAGACAGAGGAGGGAGACAGACAGACAGAGAGGGAGACAGACAGACAAGACAGAGGGAGACAGACAGACAGACAAACAGACAGACAAGACAGAGAGGGAGACAGAAAGGGAGACTTCCAGAGAATACAAAAGAAAATTATAATTAGGAAAAGAAAAGTCATATTTTTTACTATTTTCCAACCACTAATTTTTTTTTACAGACAAGATTGTTTATTAACTGATTTACTTTAATGTTTATTTAACTTACAAATATTAAGTGACATTAACGCTGTATGTTAGTGAAGGTTGAACATTTACTGACTTCTGAAGTGTGTAGTAGTAGTAGTAGTAGAAGTAATAATAATAATAATAATAATAATAACAACATCAACGTTCTTCTTCTTGTTCTTCTTGTTTCTTGTTTTGTTCATCATCATCATCATCATCATCATCATCATCATCATCATCATCATCATCATCATTGAACCACCATACTATGAGACAAGACGTAGTTATACATTGCACAGCGGCCTTCACAGTTGTCCCCAGCTCAGAACACAGCCTCTGCAAGTGGGATGCAGAGACAGAATAGTTTGACCTCAGCTGACCCCTAGAGGACAGGTCACAGAGCCTGGGGTGAAAGATGCACAGATACGAGACCAAACAGCCTTCTAGGGCGATGTGGGGGGAGGTGGGTGGAGCTCTGTAGCACTCCTGAGACAAGCTGAGAGGTAGAGACTGAGAGAGAGAGAGAGAGAGAGAGTATACGAGTAAATCCCGACCGATCAGAGACTAACTGAGCACTAATCAGACCGCCTCCCTACAAAATGACCATCAGGTGCCCGTTATTAGTGCCCATTAGAACGCCTTACATGACCATTAAATCCCTGTGTCTAATGATAATCAGAACGCTTACTTGACTATTTGGTCTCCGTCACAAGCGTCTATCAGAACACCTTCAAGCCCATCAGACACACGAGAATTATCAATACCCAGGTCTAGCACCCATCATAATACTCTATTGCACCATCAGATACCCCATCAATAACGTGCATCAGAACACACTACATCAAAGGCGACAATCAGAACTTTTCTCTGCGCGAAGAACATAAAATCCCTCCTTTGGTGCCCATCAGAACGCTCTACCTATCATCAGACTTTACATGAAAGGATATAACTACTGCCCATCAGAAATTTCCCTTCTTTGAAAATCATCAAACCACTTTCACATGTGCCCATCATAACTCTCTCCCTTATACGCCCATCATACCCCCCATCACTACCGCAAATCAGAATGCCCTGCCCACCCATCAGATCAACGTCTCACAAAAAATAACTGTCAAAGAAATCATTAGAAATATTGAGTTTGCAGAGTGCCCATCAGAACACCCTCCTACGTCCATCAGAACACCCTCCTACGCCCATCAGAACACCCTCCTACGCCCATCAGAACACCCTCCTACGCCCATCAGAACACCCTCCTACGCCCATCAGAACACCCTCCTACGCCCCATAACAAGAAAGGTCCAAAGAACTAATATCCCCGCCGCCTTCACACACTACAGAGCCATCGACCACATACTACATAAGGTCGTGAGTCGCTCCACAGATAGATGGGATAGTCGACCTTCCGTACCGCTGTGGGTTGGCTCTGTCACGCCCGCCCCCGGAGAGCTATTTGCCGGACTCCATAACATCGCTCTTGTGTTAATGATCAGTTCCTAGGAGTTCTGGGGAGTCCTAAGGGGCGCAGGAATCTTGATTAAGCGTCTAGGAGCAGTCCCACCCCTCGTATTGATGCTAGGAGTGTGCTAAGAGTCCTTATAGAGGTGTAGGAGGTCCTTAGGTGGGTGTAGGAGGTCCTTTGATGGGTGTAGGAGGTCCTTTGATGGGTGTAGGAGGTCCTTTGATGGGTGTAGGGGGTCCTTTGATGGGTTTAGGGGGTGATAGGACGATGCTATGGGTGTAGGGTGTTAACTAGGATGCTAGGAAGAGCTGGGAATGCGCTAGGAGTCCTTATTAGGGTGTAGGAAAGATGGGAGGACGCTAGGAGGAGTTGAGAGTGTGCTAGGAGATCCTTAGATTGGTGTAAGGGGAGATGGGAGGATGGTAGGAGGTGTAGGATGATAACTAGGGTGCGAGGGGGAGCTACGGATGTGCTAGGAGAGGTGCAGGGGAAGATGGGAGGATGTTAGGAGGCTCTGGGAGTGTGCTCGGAGATCTACGAAGGTTTTAGGAAGGGCTGGGAGTATGTCAAGGATATGCTGAGGGTCTGCGATGGTGAGAGATGTGCTGGGAGATTCCCCTCTTCTCCCTCTATGTCTAAAACGTGTTAGGAGATCTGTTGTGCTAGGGATGTGTTAATTAAAGTCACTTCCGACTGTATCTGGAATGTGCTAGGCTCTGAGATTAATGTTGGGTTAGGTTAGTGTTGGGTTAGGTTAGGTTAGGTTAGGTTAGGTTAGTGTTGGGTTAGGTTAGTGTTGGGTTAGGTTAGTGTTGGGTTAGGTTACGTTAGGTTAGTGTTGTGTTAGGTTAGTGTTGGGTTAGGTTAGTGTTAGAGATCGTAACCATCAACTAAATTAACCTCGGGGTGTCTAATCTTCAGGTCAACATTCCCCCCTCCCCCTTCATACCTGGAGCCTGTGTTTGTGTGCGTTTATTTTTCCAACCCAAATATTTCCGGTTGAGAATTTACTTGTTGAGTTCTTTCACACGTTGACGAATGAGAACCACAACTGGAGCTGACGTAGGCATACATTTGCATACATTATACACTGAGTGAATTATGTTTCTTTTAACTTATCAACGACGGTGGAAAAACTATTCTATCTTGTTTAGCTGTTGTGGGTGTGGGCGGGGGGGGCGGGGGTGGGGGTAGGGGTGTTTGTGGGAGCAGTATGCCTGTTTGTTTAGTGTGTGTGTTTGTGGGTTTTATAGGGGGTGTGTTTGTTTGGAGGGCGGTGTATGTTTGTGCTTATGGGGAACTGTGTATGTTTACTTGTTTGGCTGTGTGGGGTGCCTGTGGAAACAGTGTGTGTGTGTGTGTGTGTGTGTGTGTGTGTGTGTCGAACGTGGGTGGGTGGAGGGGTGAGGACATGTTAGTAAATTTCCTGGAGAAATATTTTTAGCTGGTCGCCATTTTTCAATCGGCAGTGTCAAAGGGTTATTGAATCGATCATAAATCTGACGTCACTCCCCGCCGCCACCCAAATATTCCTACACCCCCAGATTTTCCAGATTTTCCGGATTTCCAGATTTTCCGGTTTAATTCCCTACCTTAACTAGTTAGAGCAGTCTTAGTGTCTTTCCTCCGCCATATTTTATCCTCAGATTTCGTCGTGTAGTTGCTTGAAGTAGTTAAGTCATATGTGGTTAGGTTAGGTTAGGTTAGGGTGTTAATTATAAGGCGAAATTAGTTTAGTTCCCTCAACTTTTCTCCCCTCTCCCCCCTTCTTTCCGCCTCCCTCTCACTCTCCTATTTTCCGTTCCTGCTTTCCACCTTCCCTTACCACTTGCTTCCCTTACTCTCTTCTTACTTGACTCCCTCCCTCCCTCCCCTTCCCTTCCCTTCCCTTCCCCTTTCGGCCGCCTAGCCTCCGCCCATCAGTCCATCTCTCCCTCTCTTCCCCCTCATCCTCCTTCCCTGCTTCCTACCGTCCTTCCCACCGTCCCCGTACCCACCTTCCTTCCTCCCTTTCTCCCCTTCCTTCCACCCACCATCTCCCTTCTCATCCCCTTCCTTCCGCCCTCCCTCCCCTTCCTTCCGCCCTCTCGACCTTCCGTCCGCCCCTCACCAACAACCTGCTCCGTCCCTGGAATATTAAGGACAGCGGCGTGGTCCAAGACGCGACATGACCCGACCATAACACACACATGACCCGCCCCTGGCACACTATACCTTATTGAGACCCCGGCCATCACACCTACCTGCCCTGGCTCCTCTGTTTTTCATGTTGGTGTGGCTATTCCCGTCACCCCCTGCACACCATATCCCTTGTCACACTATACTCCTCCTTGCCACACTATACTCCTCCTCGCCACACTATACTCCTCCTCGCCACACTATACTCCTCCTCGCCACACTATACTCCTCCTCGCCACACTATACTCCTCCTCGCCACACTATACTCCTCCTCGCCACACTATACTCCTCCTCGCCACACTATACTCCTCCTCGCCACACTATACTCCTCCTCGCCACACTATCGTCTCTATATCCCTCGCCACACTCCTCGTCAAAACTGTCCGTCACACACACACACGTTATTAATCTTCCTCCTCCTCTACTCCACTCATTCTTCACTCCCCACCCCCTCTACTCCATTCACTCCTCCTCCTCCCATTCATCACCTGGTGGGCCCTTAATGACACTCACAACTCAAGAGGTTTATTCATTATACAGTAACACGGGAGAGAGGAGCCGCCTGACGAGGGTTTAGTGACGTGTTGGTGGTAATGGGTTTATTCTGGAGACCTATAAAGAGATAATTAACCTCATAACCTAACCTAACAATAAAAAAAAAATCCCATGTAAAATTGAGAATCGGGAATTGTTAAGAGAAAATATATACGACTATATTAATCAACTATGGTAATATATTGTATATGATTCCCTCAACTGATCGGTATATACTTATAAGCCAAGTACTATATCTCACATAACTAAAGTAAAGTTAAATCTACTTACAAAACTTACTTTACTAACTCGACTTAGTATTGAAGAAGACGGCGAGAGAGTGAAGCTGTACATCATTCTGGGGTGGTTAGCTTAGGTTAGCTTAGGTTAGGTTAGCTTAGGTTGGGATAGGTTAGGTTAGACCCGAGGTATAGCTCCATCATCAGATGTGTCGACCGTCACAGGTGTCGTCACAGGTGTCGTCACAGGTGTCGGCTCCTATTGGGTAATAATAGAGTAATTTGCCCGCGTCACGCCTCCCGTCACTCTAGTGCCTCCGGGCTCAACTGGTGCTTCTGTGTGGCTCTCTTTGGCTCTTTGTGGTTCCTTCTCTTCCTCCTTTCTATTTCCATCACCCATCCCATGTCTTCTTCATGCTCCTCCTCTCCTCTCTTTTCCTCCCTTCTTGCTGCTCCTCCTCTTCCTTTCCCCCCCTCTCTCTTCTTTCTTGCTCCTCTTCTCCTCCCCTTCTCATGCTCCTGTTCCCTCTTTCCCTCCCCTCTCCTATCCCCCTTGCTCGTCTCCACAGTCCTTCCTCTTCCTCCTCCTCCCCCTTCCCATTCCTCCTCTTCCACCCCTCGTCAACACAGGTACCCCATGTTATAATACCCCCAGTGAAGACTTCCCTACTGTTATATAACTTTGAGGCGTGTGTGTGTGTGTGTGTGTGTGTGTGTGTGTGTGTGTGTGTGTGTGTGTGTGTTCTACATTCTTTCCTCCTCTTGTATTTCCGTCACGTATCACTGTCTTCACCTAAACAGTAGTGGAGGTCACCTGTCGCCTCACCTGTCCTTAACTAATCTTACCTTAATGATGCCAGACCCTCATTCTCCGGCTGACTGGTAATTGGTTCCACTCCTAATTGGTTCCGTTTCTAATTGGTCCAAATCATGATCGGTCTCATTCCTAATTGGTTCAAATTACTGATTGGTCCAAATCATAATCGGTCTCATTCCTAATTAGTCCAAATTCTAATTGGTCCACAACCTAACTATAGTGATTAGGGCCCGCAGAATGATCCCTACTCCGAATGGGTTAGACTCCCAATCAGTTTCAGTCTTAAGTGGTACTAATCCTAATGAGCCTCTAATTCTAATGATTGGATTAGATTAGTTTGGGGGGGGGGGTTATAACTGCGGCCTAATTGACACGCACCGTTTTCGTTGTGTTTTAGAAATATATAATTTTAGTTTGGTATATCAACATCTTTTGCCTCAACCAATATTTAACTTTTCCTCGATTTTACAGATTTATCGATGTTATTTTTGTATATATTTGTGTATAAACTTGTTGAGATGACAGGTGTTCCTCCTAGTATAAACATTGTGACGTCATGAGAACGATACTGTACGCTCATTGGTGGAGAGACACGTTGATGAATCATGAAAGTCAACGTTTGTTACCGAGAACTACAAACATTTTCCTCTCTCGTTTTTTTCTTCTTCTTAAACAAACTAAAATTACTTTAACCAGTAAATGGATATGTTTACTCATCTCGTCTTCATAATTTTTTTTTTTTATTATTCGTTTTTGTTTTTTAACGAGAAATCCGAGGAGGTATTTTCCCGCCACGAAGCCGCCCGCTTAAACACATTTTTGGCGGGAAGTATTTTTAATGTAAACAACAGTGGCTAGTATTACACGGCCGCCCGTCTTGGTGGAGCTCATCACGTCTTATGGAACTCTCTCCTTGGAAGGCCACAGTTTTATACGCATATGTTACTCACTGAGGAGAAGAACTACACAGAGACCCTCCCTCACCCTCCTCCCTCACTCTCATCGTCCCTCACCCTGTTATATCCCCTCTCCCACCCCCACAGACCCCCCCCTCACCACCCACCCTCACCCTCTCCCCTGTCTCAAGCACTCAGCCACGGTTCAAGCAACTTCCCCAACTGACTAAAGAAAAAAATATAGTTATAACAGTGACTAATCGACAAGCTGCTGCTGCCTCTCTGTGTGTGAAAGAATACGTGAGATAAAAATGGTGATTGAATTAGCAAGTAACACACAATGAAGAGATGAGGAAGAGGGGGAGAGAAAACAAGAGAAGGGGTGAGAGAAGAAGAAGAATAGATGTAGAATGAGGAGTTAGAAGTGTATGAGGATGGAAGGAAGGAGAGAAGGAAGGAGGGAAGGAAGGAGAGAGAGCGAGAGAGGTCACCCACTACCACCCCAACACCACCATCACCCCCAACACCACCATCACCCCCAACACCACCACCACCACCCTACCTGGTCGACCTACCTGGTGAGGGGCGTTGACGTAGTGCAGGAGGCTGTCTTCTATCTGGAAGTAATCCTCCTTCTGCAGCAGGAAGGTGTTATCTGACGGAAGAGAGGAGGAATGTGGTCAAACGAGGTCACGGGGGTTAAAGAGGTCACGAAGAGGTCAAACGAGGTAACGGGGGTTAAGGAGTTCAAACGAGGTTACGGGGGTTAAGGAGGTCAGGCGTGGGGTCACGAGGGAAGTCAAACAAGGTCACGGGGTCATAAATAGCGAGATATAAGAGACAATAGTGAGATAACTAGAGAGAAAGGGAGAGAAAGAGAATGGTAGAGATAGAGGAATAAAATAAAAAAGAAATGAAGAGAAAAAAGAAAGATAGAGAATTAAGATAACAAAAAGAGACATAGAGAAAAAAGAAAAAGGTATTATAAATTATAACGATGTGAGATGTAGGACGATGAGAGAGAGAGAGAGAGAGAGAGAGAGAGAGAGGGAGAGAGACACACACACAGAAGGCGGAAAGAGAGTAGAAGAAGAAAGGCAAAGACAGAAAGACAGACACAGACAGACAGACAGACAGAATATTAATAAGAACACCATAACGAGGAGAATGATGAGGAGAGAGGAGACAAGAGGCGATTATTACCACACAACACACAATAGAGCCGGACAATGGGCATTAATGGGTCAACACACACACACACACACAGTAAGAAGAGAGAGAGAGAGAGAGAGAGAGAGAGACTGAATATATAGATTGAGGTAATATGTGAATGATTACGTATGATTAATTAGTGTCCCTTCAGGTGTCCCGGTAAGGTAAAGTATATTATAGCCATTAATGAGTTGAAACAAAGAGGAATTATGGGAAGATATGGGGATAATAACCGCAGAGTAAATGATGAATAGTCAGTAATGAAGGATAGGGGAGGAGGAGGAGAGGACAGGAGATAAATGAATAATGTATGTAAGGAAGGAGTAATGGGGCACACACACACACACACACACACACACACACACACACACACACCTTCAGTTACGTGGTGTTCAGGATAAGTATTGCAGTTTACTTAATAGGTTGAGTCGCCCAGGTGAGGGTGAAGGTGACGCCGGCCGGATGATTCTCACCTGAACCTGACGCTGCGGAAAACTCATCTACGCAAGGTGAAGGAGTCACACCCGACGCGGCATTATCCAGAGATAGAAAATTCACCTGACGAAGGATTAACTCCCCTGACGAAGGGGGGTAACTCACCTGACGAAGGGGGTAGCTTACCTGGCGAAGGGGGTAACTCATCTGACGAAGGATTGACTCACCTGACGAAGGGAGTACTCCTCCTGACGAAGGAGCTTAACTCGCTTCACGAAGGGATAACACACCCGACGAAGGAGTAACCTACCTTACGAAAGGATAACTCACCTGACGAAGTGGGTAACTCATCTGACAAAGGGGTAATCACCCAACGAAGGAGTAACTCACATGACGAAGTGTGCAGCTCACCTGACGAAGGTAACTCACCTGACGAAGGAGAACCCACATGACGAAGGGGTAACTCACCTGACAAAGGGGGGTAACTCACCTGACAAAGGGGGTAACTCACCTGACGAAGGGAGTAACTCACCTGACGAAGGGGGTAGCTTACCTGACGAAGGGGGTAACTCACCTGACGAAGGGGGTAACTCACCTATGCAGCACCTAAGGAAGGAGAAGACGTGGGCGCGAGTGGCTGTGGCCCCCGCATCAATAACCACGGTGTAGACGGCTTGCCACGCCCACGTCTTCCCTCCGCCCACGCCCACACACGGAGAGTCTCTCGGTCTGGGGCTTCCTGCAGGAGAACGAGGGGAGAGGGAGACACCTTACTGATTGGTTGGTTAAAGAGCAAAAGATGAGAGAGAAGCAATGTAGAATAAAAAATAATTGACCAAAAAATTAATAATACATATAGATGAATTATTTTATAGAGTGGTTAGTTTATTGTGCACCTTATACTGCGCCCTGTGATCCTATAAGACTAAAGGATTTCATAGTAAAGGTCACAAAGGATCTCTCTGTCAGGTTGTAGAGAGTTGTAGACTAGAGTATAATAATGTAGAGTATAATGATTCAGTATAATACATTAATAAGTCTCATTGGTATACCTCTGTGGGGGCCTGGAGTCGACAGTTGAGTGAAATGGGTCGACTGTAGTGCCGGATGGTGTGTGTGTGTGTGTGTGTGTGTGTGTGTGTGTACTAAGATAGGTCCTTGTACACATGGGAGGGCTGAGTGACTGTCATTGTGTTTCCTGGCGGCGTGTGAGGGCACATCAGGTCTCGTCGCCGTCGCCGTCAGGAGGAAGGCACCCGAGGTTCTTTGTGTTGGGCTGAAGGAAAATGTGACTCAGGTACTAAACTAGATTTACCCTTAAACGTCTTGTTGTGTACAGAGAGGAACTGGTAAAGAGTGGTGGAGGTGGTGTTGGAGGAGGTGGAGGAGGGATGTGGTGATGGAAAGGAGAGGTGGTGGTGGTGGTGTTGGAGGTGGTGGAGGAGGAGGGATGTAGAAATATTGGGTGGGGTTCCTGGAGGTGAGAGAGAAAGGAATAGTAGTGACGGTGGATTTATGAAAGCTGTGCGTGGGTGGGCGTGTGAAGGTGTGGGAGCATATGGAGGCGCGTGGGGGCATATGGAGGCGTGTGGGGGCATATGGAGGCGTGTGAAGGTGTGGAGGTGTGTGGGGAGCATATGGGCGCGTGGGGGCATATGGGCGTGTGGGGGCGTGTAGGAGGCGTGTGAAGGGGTGTGGAGGGGTGTGGAGGCGTGTGGAGGCGTGTGAAGGTGTGGAGAGTGTGGGAGCATATGGGCGTGTGGGGGCATATGGGCGTGTGGAGGTGTGTGGGAGCATATGGAGCGCGTGGGGGGCAAATGGGCGCGTGGGGGCATATGGGCGCGTGGGGCATATGGAGGCGCGTGGGGGCATAGCATGTGGGGGCATATGGAGGCGTGTGAAAGGGGTGTGGGGAGCATATGGGCGCGTGGGGGCATGTGGAGGCGCGTGGGGGCGCATGGAGGCGCGTGAAGGTGTGTGGGACATATGGAGGCGTGTGGGGCGTGTGGGAGAATAGAGGCGTGTGGAGAGCATTGGGGGGGCGTAATGGCCGTAGGGAAAATTATCAAGGACTGTACGTGTCGAGGATCCAGCCAGAGCAGAGAGGGGTGAGGCAGGTGGGGGGAGGGTCTTCTTGTGTTATGGTCCTCGTTCTCAGAAGCCGGATGCTAAAAATATCCTAATATTTGGCCAGTGATCCAGAGTTAATCCGGATAAAGCTGCTATAAATCAACCTAATCTCTGGGTTATGTATTGGGGAGGGGAGAGGAGGAGGTGGGGATGATGGGAAGGGTAGAGGGGAGAGGGAGGGAGGGAATGGGAAAGAGAGGGCTGGAGGAGTAAGTAGGTGGAAAGGTTGCTGGGTGTGGGAGGAGGAGGATGGTGGTGTGTTGTTGGCTGGCTTGATGTGTGTGTGTGTGGGGATGCGTGTGTGTGTGTGGGGGGGGGGATGTGTGTGTGCGTGTGTGGGGGTGTGTGTGTGTGGGGAGGGGGGGGTGGCGTGTGTGTGTGAGGGGCGTGTGTGTGTGTGTGTTTTTGTGTGTGTGTGGGGTTGCGTGTGTGTGTGTGGGGGGGATTGCGTGTGTGTGTGTGTGGGGGTGTGTGTGTGTGTGTGTGTGTGTGTGTGTGTGTGTGTGTGTGTGTGTGTGTGTGTGTATTTTTCCCAGGTAACCGAAGATTATAGTGTAATATAGACACAGGTAAAACACTATCATGATACCCAGGTGTTACCTTAATCTTGTATTATTATCAACCTTGTATAAATTATAAGTCACTCACCTCTCATAATAAACCTCACTGAGAGTTGAGTGGTGTTCCATTAACCTAACCTAACCCTGGATAAACGTCACTACGATTACTTGATATCACCGTACACATATTCTATTACGACTCTATTTTGGTCCTGTTTACAAGCTCTCTATCATTCGTCAGGTGTTTTTTGTTTTTTTTTCATCTACGGGAGTTTGTTTGTGATCATCTTACCTCATCGTGTGGCCAACAGCAGGGTAGTGCGTCATGAAATATGTAAGGGTGGGGGGGGAGGGAGTCCTGCCATGTGTAGCGATGACGTCAGTGTTTTTTGTAGTCAAGGGTCCCCTTATTGAGTTGTGGTGTGGTGGGTGTGGAGTGGGTGTGTGTGGTGGGTGTGGAGGTCCAGGGTGTGGTGGGTGTGGAGGTGGGTGTGGTGTGGGGTGGGTGTGGTGTGGTGGGTGTGGGTGGTGGGTGGTGTGGTGGTGTGGGTGGGTTGGGTGGTGGGTGTGGTGTGGTGGGTGTGATGTGGTGGGTGTGTGGAGGTGGGTGTGGTGTGGTGGGTGGTGTGGTGGGTGTGGGTGGGTGTGGTGTGGTGGGTGTGGTGTGTGGTGTGTGTGGTGTGGTGGGTATGGTGTGGTGGGTGTGGAGGTGGGTGTGGTGTGGTGGGTGTGTGTGTGGTGGGTGTGGAGGTGGGTGTGGGGTGGGTGTGGTGTGGTGGGTGTGGAGGGTGGGTGTGGTGGAGTTATTGGTGTGGTGGATTGTGGAGATTAAGATTGTGGTGTGGTGGGTGTGGAGGTGGAACAGTGTGGTGGAGTGTGGTGGGGTGAGGAGGTATGAATGTTACTCTATTTATCTTATATGAAAGTTAGATATTTCCCAAGACCTTTAATGAGGCACAGGTAGGCAACTAGGTAGGTAGGTAGGCAATTAAAGTGACCTTACCTGAGACTCACCTGAGATTCACTAAAGACCCTCACTCATACTGTACCACACACCCACACACACACAGAACCACACACACACACACACACACACACACACACACACACACACACACACACACTTAATTAACCTTCTCAAGTGCCTCTTTAATGAGTGTGCCTACATGAGAACAGTTCCCAGATCATTACCGCCCATTGCTTCCTTAATGACTCTCAAAATACCTTTACCGTTGTGACCGATGCTGTAAAGATAAGATGGGTCATTCTTTTTGTTTTTTGTTTTTAACCCTCTGCTTATTTTGGTATTGATATATAATGGTTATACCTTCTCTGTGTGTGTCTGTCTGTTGTGCCAGCGTAAAACTTGTCATGCTAACCACAGACTTCTACAGGACTGGAGGGAAAGATTTAATGGGCATCAAATTGGTCGTTACATAGAGGTTCACAGCGGGGTTAAAGGTCACGCAGGGTCAATAAGCTGGTCTGGGGAGCTGTGTTGTGTGCACCTTGTTGGACTATTTTGGGCAGCGTTTTAATTATGCCAATGTTCGCCTCTCTTGATCTGATTGGTGTATTTGGTTTTCGTGTGTGTGTGTGTGTGTGTGTGTGTGTGTGTGTGTGGAACTGGTATATAGTTTCAGGTCATTCTTGTTCAAAGTTATTATAACCTAACCTAACCTAACCTAACCTAACCTAAATTAACCCCCCAGGTAGTGTTAAGGTATTTAATCAACAGGTGAAATAAGTTAAGCTGGGGTGCCTAATATTCAGGTGATCAGGTGGGTGTAGGAGGCGATGGTGATGACGTACCAATAAGCCTGGTGTGGGGGAGGGCTGGGGGCGCTACAGCCACCTCTTCGTCGTCGTCGCCGGCAGGAGAGGCCAGTGGTGGCTGGTCACGGCGGAGGAGCAGCAGCAGAAGCAACAGTAGGAGCAGGTGGGCCAGCAGGAGCACCAGCAGGAGAGAGACCACCCTCCTCTTGCCCCTGCTGCCCGCCACCCGCATGACGGGGGCGTGGCTTGGAGGGGGCGTGGCTGGGAGGGGGCGTGGTTGGGAAGGGGCCGTAGGGGTGGGGCTTCGGCCACTTTCGGGCAGGTCTGGTCAGATGGCCATGCTGTAGTTGTCACGTAGGACCTGTGGGGGAGATAATAATAATAGAGCCACTGAGCCACACACAGGCTGTCGTCTACATGATATAAACTTACTGAAGGATGCCATGGGTAAAGTGTGGCTACAGGTAAAACACACGTCGTAGACATCCCAAGAGAGGGGGAATGTTGTGGTGGTGGTGCTGGTGGTGATGGTGGTGGTGGTGGTGGCGGTGGTGATGGTGGTGGTGAAGCAGGTGGGACAGGTGGAAGGTGAGGGTGGTGGAAGGATATGGGGTGCAGCATGTATGTATGTATGTATGTATGTATGTTTATAATTTGTCCGTAGCAAAAGACAAACATCAATATCACCTATGTAGAAAAAGACCCCCCCCTCCCTTCCTCCCTCTCTCACCCCCCCTCCTTCCCTTTCTCCTCACTTCCCTACCCCTTCCCCCATCTCCCCCTCATCTCCCCCCCTTCCGTGCTCAAATTCCCAGCTACTTCAAATACAGACTTAAATTATTTCTAAATCTATCTAACACAGTTTGAACCCTTGTAAGTCACCTTTGAGCCATAACTTAGAATGGCTGACACTGGCTGACACCTCTGACGTATAGCGAGTGTCCGTACTGGCAAACAATGATGTGTATATTCTGATAGGAAGTCATCGTCATCGTCATCATCATCATCATCATCATCATATTATTATTATTATTATTATTATTATTACGTTATAACTTGGGGGTCGGAGTATAGTTATTTTTACCTTTACTGGTCCTCTGTGAACCCTTGCTACTGACTAATTACCTGTCGATTACCTGAATTAATTGCCTTCCATATATCATTCGGGTTCAGTTGATCTATTAGTATTATTGTTGTTTTTGTTATTGTTGTTATTATTATTATTATTATTATTATTATTATTATTATTATTGTTACTATTATTATTTATTATTGTTTTTGTTGTTGTTATTGTTATTATTATTATTATTATTATCATCATCATTGTCATTGTTAACCAGACATAAATGGCCTCCTCCGTTTCCCTTCTCCCCGTATTGCTAAACTTCCACGAGAGGAAATTCAGAGGAAATCATTAAAGATGATAAATGACTAACCGGCAACCAGGAGGAACTCGGAAAGCTTACCAACAATTACCAACACCATATTAGGGGTAAACAGTGATCTCGTCTAAGAGGAAACAAATAAGGGCTATTAATAGGAGTTCGGTTTCCATTTTAATTCTCCCTGTTCTCTTCCGTGTGTGTTTGGTTGATGGAGGGAGAGAGACTAGGCAGGAATTCCTCGATCCTTAGAGAATGGAGAGAATAAATTGTTATGAAGGAATATAAATGGAGGAGGAAAGATAAGGAGAATAAAAATGAAAACGGGTGATCAGTCAAGTAGGAGTAGAAGATGGAGGAGGAGGAGGTGGAGGAGAGACGAACCACGAAGGAGTAAGGATGAAGGAGGAAAGCCCAGAGGTGGAGAAGGAAGAAGAAGAGTAAGAGGAGGAGGAACAGAAGAAGAAACACAGTCATGCAGGAAGAGAAATGAAATAAAACCAATAAAACAAGGTAATAAAACATAAGCGAGTGACCAGTAATGGAGAGAGATTATAATGGAGGAGCTTAGCCAAGTGACGGGGAAAAGGAAAACGGAAAAAAACGATAAAAAAAAATGGCGGGGAGGGAAACAGGCGGCCAGTCATGAAAGGAAATAAAGAAAACGAAGGTCAACAGCGTATTTACCCCCTCTATCCCTTCCCTGCCTCTTCTATCCCCTCCTTCCACCCCCCCCATCACTACCCGTCCTTGCCCCATCCCCCTCACTCTCCACCACGCCCCCAACTCCCTCCAACCATCCCCCGCCCCGCCCCGCCTTGCCTTGCCTCGTCCCCATTCCTACAAGAACTGGGCGCTTAAAGTTCCCCATTATGCCCCATTTCTGAGCACGGCGGCGCTCATTGTAAGACCCTGGGATGAGATATGCTGTACTTAGGCCGTTCAACCCTTCGTCTCCCCAACACGCCATTGTTCCTCTGATACTTTGCCTTACCTTACTGGGAGGGTGTTAAGCGGGGTACAATGGTGGGACACTTCTATTGTTACTGCTGTGGGAGGGTGATGGGACGGTGGGTGGGTGTGATGGAACGGTGGGTGGGGTGATGGGCAAATTTGAAGGTAGATGGAATAAGTGGTGGTGTCTGGGACAGTGGAGGAATGTTGGAATGTGTGAGGGAGTAGAATCTGGGACAGTGGTAGGGTGAGTGGACTGGTGGGCAGTGTGATGGAATGTGAGGGGTGATGGAACGGTGGGTGTGGTGTGATGGAACTTGGGGTGGTAGAAATTCGATGGAACGGTAGTAGGGAGGTGATGGAACGGTAGGTGGTGTGGAACGGTGGTAGGGGTGATGGAACGGTGGTAGGGGTGATGGAACGGTGGTAGGGGGTGATGGAACGGTGGGTGGGTGATTGAACGGTGGGGTGGGTGTGATGGAATGGTGGTGATGGGAAGGAAGGAAGAGTGATGGGATGGTTGGTGGAAAGGAAGGAAGGAGCAAGATAGAAATGGAAAATAAAAGAGAGAGAGAGAGAGAGAGAGAGAGAGAGAGAGAGAGAGATAATGATGGCGATGATGGTGATGGCAAGGAAGTAAAATAGAATATATAAATAAATACCACCACACACACACACACACGCGCGCGCGCGCGCACACACCAAAAAGCCGAGTCAGAGTATGGGGTCAAAGCTTAACCTCTCTCCCGCACCCCCCCCCCTCTCCCCCCACCTGATATGACCTCCTAAACCAGGGTTGTATACCGGCGGGGCGACACTGATCACAAGTTAAAGTGACCCCGACCGTCTGTTTGGGCGTGAGTCACAGGATAATCCCAGGGTCCGGATTTCTCAAGATTGATGACGTAGTGTTTTGGTTGTTCCTGGTGAGGCTGTGATGGGCGTGGCTTAACTATCTCACTTAGGTTACGATTAAAAGATGGATGCTCAAAGGTTCCAATGTTAATTTTTCGGAGATTTATTCTTAAAAGTTCTTATAAAGGTTTTTTTTTTTTAGTTAAGGACGTATGACATAATATTAAACTAAGTCATTTGAAACTATACTTTAAAGATTTATTATTAAAGGATCTTACGACAACTTATCTCTCTTATCTGAGGGACTTGAACACACCTGATTGAGGCACTTGAAACACACCTGACCGAGGCACTTGTAAAGTTACGATAAAAATGAACAGGTGAGATAATGGTGATATTAACCTTAAATATACCTGTGAGTGGAGGTATTCTTCTATGTACGGCCACACACACACACACACACACCCCTGTAAGAACCATTAATTACCCTATCTAATTAGGTGATCCTACTCGCCAGCTCTTAATCTTACGCTCATAAATCCAGCTCATAAAGTGGCCTCATTATACTGCATCATAAACTACCGTATACATATGATGGAGTCCTCTCTCTCTCTCTCTCTCTCTCTCTCTCTCTCTCTCTCTCAGCTGTACACTTCACAACACAAGACAGACACGTGAGTAGGTGACATTCCAAGAGGGCGTATACCCGTGAGTGGCGAGGAGAGAGAGAGAGAGAGAGAGAGAGAGAGAGAGAGAGAGAGAGAGAGAGATGTTCCTGTAGCTCTCAGCACATGCTACCCCTCAAAGTGCTCCGGGGAGGGGGAGGGAGAGAGGAGGGGAGGGGGGAAGAAAAGGAGGGGAGGGAAGGAGGGAGGTGGAAGTGAGGGAAGACTACATAAGCAAGCAACATATCATTTTCTCTCGAGATTTACAGCGTCTAGTCTCGTGTACCCCTTGGGAGGTCCAGTATATCCAGACAAGACGGAGTATAACTACCTCAGTATATCAGTAGATCAGGTAGTATGTTTGTTAAGACTCGGGAGACAAGGTACACACACACACACACACACACCTGTACTTGTTCATACCTGCATGTTAAATTAATCAGTTTATATCATGTAAAAAAAAATTAAATATACTTTGTCATGTCAACAATATATTTTGCACATCTTTAAAAAAATATATTCTCAGTTTGTTGAGTGGTGAGAGGGAGTGAGTCTTATACACCTGTGTATATTAAGAGACGAGGAATATATTAAAATTAATTAGCCTCTGATGCAATATAAGACTCAACACTATATTTACCAAGTCTTATGCAATAGACTCCCAGGTGTGTTTGTTAAGACTCACTGTAGACTCCTGCTTAATTACACACCAGTGCATTATAAGAAACACGACATTATATCAAATTAATTAGGCTTCTATAATTGTTGAAGTAAGAGTTGCATGCAATATATGCCAAGATGCTGCAATATATACCTTGCAATATTTACCCTACGGGGTTTATTAGTAAGACTTATATTCAAGATTGTTGTTGTTTATGTTGTTCCGGGTTGTAATGTGGTGCTGGAGAGGTCAAGAGTATAACCTGGATGTAGTGGCTGACTGCGAGAATAGAGAGAGCTAAATATAGATAGGGTATTAGTGATGCTGTGTGTGTGTGTGTGTGTGTGTGTGTGTGTGTGTGTGTGTGTGTGTGTGTGTGTGTGTGTGTATAGATTACTTGAACACTAAACACCCAGCTTATTGAATTCTCTAGCACTAACCTAACCTAACCTAGCTTTATAAGTTGGGGTGTTTAATCATCAGTTGAGCCTTTTGATGGAGAGAGAGAGAGAGAGAGAGAGAGAGAGAGAGAGAGAAAGTATACCGTCACCATTATCGACATGTTAACTAATGCACAACCTTCACCGTCAACAAACAGTTCAACCTTCACTCCAGCAACGATAAAATTCAACAACATCCATTAAAAAAAATAGAGTATACAACAAAAATACATCGTCCAGGTGTTTGGGGAGGGGGGGGGGGGCAGGACAACGATACGTGTAGAATGTATTTAATTAAGTCATGGGAGACGTATCTTAAAAGGGCCTGCAACATTTATCAACACAAATTTTAGGACTGGGTGTTGTTGGTGTTGTTGTGACGTCACCGAATCATGCGCGTGTGGCTGCCGTGACGTCAGGAACAGCTGGTGAGATAGTTTGGTGGTGTTTTTTTTGTGGGACAACTTTGTATACTGTAATGTCTTTCCGGCAGCGTGGGGAGAAGTTCTGGCGGCGTACACCTGTTGGCCGCAGCTGTGTTGTGATGACGTCATAATACACTTGCATGCATCACTTGTTGTTGAAGCACTCGTAATGTCAGTCAGTCAGTCAGTCAGTCAGTCAGTCATTTCGTTTTTATTTTTTATTTTTTTCACACAGATAAAAAACCAAGAGACAGACAAAAATATAGACAGGAAGACAGAGAGGGAATAAAACAGTAGAAAGACAGAGAGTCATGACAGACAGACATGACAGGCAAAAGAATTATTCACCTCTTTTCTCATACTCCCTATCCCTCCCCTTCTCCCCCACCTCTTCTTACTCCTCCCCCTCTCCCCCATCTCACCTTCACCCCACCTCTCCACCCCACCTCACCTTCACCCCACCCCACCCCACCTCTCCCCCACCTCACCCCACCCCACCCCACCTCCCCCACCCTCAACCTCCCCCCAAAAATATAATTAATTATATTCTCAAAAACAAAAACAAAATAACAATCTCTCAAAAAAAATCATAGTCTCTCCACAATTAGTTATTATAGTAATGATGTGGAAAATATTCAGCACTTATTCTTTGCTTTAGATAAATTTTGTGTGATATTCTATGAAATAATAGAGGCTGGCCATTTTACGTCAAGGAGTGAGACATAATTAAAAAAAAACGTGTTTCTTTTTTATTTACAAACAAAACAAGAAGACAGTTGGGCTTTTTTTTGAGGTGTAGTGTTGGTGAGGGAGGGAGGGAGGGGAGGGTTAACAGTACAATAATCACAGTAATCTATACCGACAATCATCCTCTCCAGGAGCGTACTAAACTGCCTGGTCATGACGCGTCGCCCGCCGTTCCAACAATGGTACTTGAAATCCTGGATGTACCCTGAAGTTCTGAAAGCTAACAACAAACTGGAACCAACTATCAAGGATGAAACCCTCCTCACGAATATCAACAAAAGTATGAAAAACTATGAAAATGTTTGCCGAGGGAAATTTTCAACCTTTCCGGCGGGAAAAAAGTATGACGTCTTTGGGGATAGATATTGGCGGGAAATTACTTAGAGCGAAAGGCAAATACATTCCTCAATAAAATCAATGGGTAGCAATTCCTCCCCATCATTGGATTTCAGTGTTTGTAAACAATGGCAAATAAGAACGTTTCCTGGCTCGGGTTTTCGGAGCATTTGGGACGTTTTAAACATTCACCCAGATAAAGAAATTTAAACGTTTCTAACTAGTTTATTGTAGCGACGTAAGTTTTAATTTTGATTTTACGTGTTATAGAAGTAAAACAAAAAACGTATATAACTGATGTATTTAAAGATATATTCTCAAAGGTCTTAGTGTTTAATAGTGTCTCCTGAATGGAATATTGGAAACACGTATAGATTGGCTCACTCACTCACTCAAGCTGCGACAGAAAGCTGGATTACGAAACGTCTGTGTGTGTATAAACGTTTATCCTCTTTACTGGATGACTGAAAACGTTTATAACAATTCCGACTTATCAATGTTTTTATATAGAAATTTCATGAATTGTGATAATAATAAAAAAATGTATATAGCTCGTTATTTATAAAGCTTGATATATAAGGAGAGGTCAAGATGGCGTTAAAATTGCTCTGAGACTCTACTGAAATTGGATATGTTCTCTCACCCTTACTGTGCTGTGGGTGTTACTGACTCTGCTGATGCACTGTTTTCCGGCGAGGGTATAGGTTAGGGAGAGAGAGAGAGAGAGAGAGAGAGAGAGAGAGAGAGAGAGAGAGAGAGAGAGGAGATGATGGATAGAGAGAGAGAGAGAGAGAGAGAGAGAGAGAGAGGAGAGAGGATATGGATGGATAGAGAGAGAGAGGCTAGATGGATGGATAGAGAGAGGGAGAGAGAGAGATCCACCCTCACTATCATCACCATCACCATCATCACACAGTTGGTCTCACTCTACCTGGAGGATAGACTCGAGCAGCACTCCAGTATAACCTACCACTTGAGTACCTCCTTCTCCACCACCATCTCTACCTCCACCTCCTCCTCAGTCCTTAAACCAATATTAGAGGGTGATGTCCCAGTGGATGTGTCGGTTGAGTATAGAGCCACTAGGTCTTGTTTATATACAGGTAACCGGTACAGGTAAAGTGTATCAGGTTTATTTGTTTACCTGTGTGTGTGTGTGTGTGTGTGTGTGTGTGTGTGTGTGTGTGTGTTAGGTTATGTTTTGGTTTCTTTTGGTTAGGTTAGGTTAGGTTAGGTTGGGTTAATTGAACACTTGACGATAGTAATGATAATAATGATAACTCTAACAGCAGTAAAATAATAATAATATAATAATAATAATAATAATAATAATAATAATAATAATAATAATAACAATAACAATAATAATAATAATAACAATCAACAATCACAACACCACCAACCACCATCACCGACAACCACAACAACAACCAGCACAGGTAAATGAAGTCTGGTCACGTACAATTAGCCACCTGAACACGGGCCACAGGTAGATAGTAATGCAGGTAGTGTTCACGGCTGAGTAAGTCTCACTTGACAATGCCAGACATCCTTGTGGGTAGGGCCGTCCTCCTCCTGCCCCCCCCCTCTCCCCAGCCCTCCTCCCTGACCCCTCTCTCCTCCTCCCTGCCCCCTCACTGACCCGCCTTCCTCCCCCTCCCCACAGTCTCCTCCACACGGACATTTTCAATCCCTGACGAGGTAACCAATCGCTGAGTGTGGCTTTGTAATGTCCTCACAACACACCCCTCACAACGTCACCCTCACAACACACGTCACCCTCACAACACACCCCTCACACCTCACCCAACTCTCGTCATTCGTTTGATATTTGCTCACTTAACTTTGAGAGCTAATGAACGATGTCTAATAACCACCCTGGTAGTTGAAGCAATCAAAACTATGATCTATTTAATAGTGCTTAACAACCCACCTTCGTAATTGAAGCAGATTAAACTAAAGAATAATCAACCTTAATCACCAGTTCAATTCACCTTTAAAAGTTAAACGCAGGTAAAACAAACAACAACAACAGGTGATCTAATTACGATAAAGTCAAGGTGTAATTCTCCCCCGCCATCTTTGTACACCCGTTTAGGAGAAAATTAACCCACCAGCCTTCAGGTGTGTGGTTTGGTGAACGGATGTTTAGGCCAAGGTTAGGTTAGGTTCTAACAACACTGGCCTAAACCAAACGTCCTCCTTGAGAATTTTAGTAACACGATAAAAGTTTTGAGCTTCCGACTGTGGTGATGTGCTTGCCCCGATCTGTTGTTTACATATTACTAAGTTTGCAGACAGGAACTAACCGGTAATGAGCATAGTGTAAATGCCATCATCGTTCACATGTGCATAAGTCCACAAGTTCAATTTTCATCGTCAAGAGTTAGAGAGAATCTTTGTGAAGCTGACCCCTACAGTTGGCTGGCCGAGGCGGTAAGATGCTAACAAGAGTAGCAACTAGCAGCTGTCATCATATAACACGAGCGGCCACCTGGCGGTGTGAGGCGTTAACGAGGGTGCAAGGGGCCGTAGATAACCCCCAGTGTTGTTGGTCGACGCTTCCTGGGGTCTGACCCAACTTTATGGCGCTGGACCCCAAGTAAGGTACCTCTCCTGTCCACTCCTTGACCTTACTTGACCTGACGACGCTCCCCACGCCATGTTAGGACCTTCCAATCATCCATTCCATGACCCCCACGTGACCTGACAAGCCGCTGAAAGCCAAGTAAGGCCACAGTACCATCTATCCCTCCAGCTTACTCGAACCATGTTGAGGAATGCGGTAATCACCTCGACCCCGGAACAAGGCAGACGCGTCCCCCGGCCCTTGACTTAGGTGTTTGTTCCTCCACTTTATTATCTCGTCAGGACACACACACACACACACCTTTGAGAGACAACAACCTAAATTAACTCTCCTCTTTTTCACACAATATCCAGATTTTTTATTTATTTTTTTGCTACGTAGGTCAGGTCAGGTCAAGTTAGGTTAGGTCAGGTCAAGTTAGGTTAGGTTAGGTATAGAGAATCCTAAACGAAAATCGGGTTGGTTATCCCTGGTCAAATTACTTTACCATTTCCTATTATTACAAACAATCACTGTCAAGGTATACAGTCCTCCCCAGGTGTGGTGTCCCTCCCCCTGCAGTGCCTCCCTTGCTCATGTGGCACTGTGGCACTACTCGTGTGGCTAGTATAGGGAAGTGATTAATAGCGCTGTTTCTTTCCTAGTACGTGTTTTGGCTGCTAGTAGTTTTAATAGTCGACAGGACAATCTTGAAGTGAAATTATGCATAGTTTGGTTTCTGTAATATATATGATGTTAGAAAAATTAAAAGAAACAGAAAGAAAAGAGACAACGAAAGGAAAGGAGGAAGTGGCGAGGGTGATAGGAGAGAGAGAGAGAGAGAGAGAGAGAGAGAGAGGATGATGGGAAATGAACAGGAGACAATAAATATGAAATAGAGAGAGAAATGACAGTAAACAGAAGGTATGAGGAACCATCGTTAGGTCGTGAGACAGACAGACAGACATAGAAGGACCCCAACTCCACAGTCACTCCTCCAAGACACGAAAGATGACACAGACAGACAGACAGACAGAGAGACAGAGAGACAGACAGACAGACAGACAGACAGAGAGACAGACAGAGAGACAGACAGACAGAGAGACAGACAGACAGACAGACAGACAGACAGAGAGACAGACTCCAAAACTAACACAATAACTCTCAACATCCACACATTCGACACAAACATTAAAATAAATATTAAAAAAACAACAAATTAAGCCCTTCTGTCTATTTTTGTTTCCATATATATATTTAGTGAAAATAAAAAAAAAAAAGTTTGTATACAAGTTTATGAAGGAATGAACGGCTTTTGGGAACAGCTTCATTACTGGGGCTTTATTTCCTTATTGAGGGCTATTTATTTTTTTATTTAATTTAGATTTTGTTTTTATTATTATGTATATATTATTTTAATGCATTATTATTATTATTATTATTATTATTATTATTATTATTATTATTATTTATTCATGTTATTCTTGTTATTATTATCATTATCAATATATTTGGACCCTTTACCGCATATAATGGATGAATCATATTAACTCTGTCTGGTGACTATTAATAATGATAACTCTAAAGTCTTCTGACAGCTAAAGATAACACAACGCCTCATTCTTATATATTGTCACTTCTTAATCAAGTCTTGGGCAATAAGTGCGAGAAGAAAGTCTGAATTGTTGTGTGAAGCTTTGATGGTGATGTTGTGTGAAGCTTTGATGGTGATATTGTGTGAAGCTTTGATGGTGATATTGTGTGAAGCCTTGATGGTGATATTGTGTGAAGCTTTGATGGTGATATTGTGTGAAGCCTTGATGGTGATATTGTGTGAAGCCTTGATGGTGATATTGTGTGAAGCCTTGATGGTGATATTGTGTGCCTGAACTCCTATCGATACGCTTCTAGGTTATGAACAGACAGACAGACAGATAGACAGACAGACAGATAGACAGACAGACAGATGGATATATGAATTAAATACGTAACTAATTGTAAGATCTTTCATGTTGATAATAATAAAAATAGGGTAATTATTAAACTAACTGGCTGACTGACTGACTGACTGACTGACTGACTGACTTTATTCACCACCGTCAGTGATTAATTCTCATTTTGTTTCTGTAGTGTATTGGCTGTTTTCTTTTATTTATGACTGGTAATAAAACAAGAATTGATCACAAACTGCATTGAGGGTTTACAGGGGTGGATCCAGGAATATGTGAGGGGGGGGGGTGGTCCAAGAAGTTGTGGGCGGGGGAACATGGCGAGTGCAACGAGCCCTCTCAGCTGGGGGGGGAGGGGGGCATTTTGAGGACATTTTGAAGCCAGGTGCACTTGATATTAGAAGATATTCTGAAGTTAATAATAAATACTTTTTACTATACAAAAAATACTGTATTAAAGTAATAGTATTAGAATTTTCTGGTGAAAAGGGGGCGTCCGGTTTCCCCAGGAGTCAGGACCCCCTGGATTCGCCCTTGGCTTATGAGGGGTACAGCTAGCGAGTGATACAGGGCCGGGGTGGCATGAGGGAGAGCTGGCTGGAGGCGTGGAGTTTATTTTGGTTGTTTTATTCGGCAGGAAATACACAGCGGTAATCTGACTTAACACAATGTAAATAAAAAAACTTAATTATCACGATGGGAGATTTTTTTTGTCTGTAGTTAATTAACGAGGTGGAAATGAACACAAGATTTGCATAATTTATGAAAGCAGTGTTTGTGTAGCACCCAGGTGAACCGGCGTGTAGCTCAGATGTATCGTTGTGCAGCCCAGGTGAACGCTACAAAAACAAGAACAATAAAAATAACAATAACGACAATACAACTACAGAAACAACACCAGTTAATATACAGTAGGTGGCAGGCAGGGCCGTCCCTAGGAGGGTGCGGGGCCCGGGGCAACTCAGCCACCGCGGGGCCCCAGATTATGCGGTCAGAGGAACCCACCCCCACCAACCCCCATGGGACTGTCGCTATGGATGGTAAGGTCACGGTTGCGATGGTGGCGTAAGCCGTCAGGTCAGATTAACCAGTCAACAGGTAATGTGACCGAGGTCACTGGGTCTAGTGCTGGACCCCGCGGGGCCCTGGGCGGTCGCCCCTGTTCCCACCCCCCTCCCTAAAGGACGGGCCTGCTGGCAGGTTTATAACAAGAGAGGTTTATTTTTATTGTATTATGGCGCGGAAACTAAAACTTAATGACCTGTACCTAATATGATTGACCAGTTAGAATACGTTAAACCTGACTAACAGCCTTACCTGTGTTTAATGACCCGTGTGTGTGTGTGTTTTATAACCCAACCTTCATAAGTGTTCTTTGCCTCCAACAACACTCCCACTGGACAAATTGGTATGAGAGAGAGGAGCTCCACTTCCCCCGAGGGCTGAGGCGACACTGAGCCAAGAAATGATTTTGTACCTCTCACACTGTTCCAACATTACACGCTCTGCTGCCTTGTATTTTCCACCCTCAAATGTTGTTCTTTTTAAATGTGAAAATTACTCGTTTTTTTTCTTTTCTTTTTTTCTTTTGATGATAAATGAATGTACGATACGCAGACTCAAGCATACATACATACATACATACATACATACATACATACATACATACCTGTACACTTCTTATCGAGGCAAAAATCGCCAAGCCATCGAACCTGTGTATGTATTTTGCCCGGGTCACTCACATTATCACCCCCCTTCCTTCCCTCACCCCCCCTTCCTCCCTCCCCCTTCCTCCCTCACCCCCTCTCTCTCACCCCCTCTCATCACCCCCTCATCACCCTCTCTCTCATCACCCTCCCCTCTCATCATCAATCACCCCCTCATCACCTCATGAGGTAGATGATTGAAGGAAGTTGATTGAGTAGAGATAACAAGACGAATGATTGTGGAGGTTAATATTGACTGGGGAGGAGTATGGGGAGGTTAGAGGAGGAGGGAGGTGAGCTTTAGGTCTTGGTTGTGGGGATGTGGTGGTGGGGAGATGGGGATGAAGATGTGAGGGAAGGATATTGGGGAGGGGTTGTGAAAGGAGAGGGTTGGGGGTAGTGGGGAGAGAGGGAAGGGATAGAGGTGTGGGGTAGGGTGGGGAGGAGGAGGGTAACATTAAGGAGTGGTAGTGAAGGTGGGTGTGGTTGGGGAGGTGAACAAACTGGTGGTGGGGGAGAGAGGGGTATGTTGGCAGGATGGGGTGCGGGGAGGGTGCGGCAGGGCAGGATTTGTGAGGAGATGATGGTGAGGTGATGGTGAGATGGTGAGTGATGGTGAGGTGATGGTGAGGGGTGTGTGAGGAGGTGGTGATGGTGAGTGGTGTGAGGGTGATGGAGGTGATGGTGAGAGATGGTGAGGGTGATGGTGAGGAGGGGTGATGGTGAGGGTGATGGTGAGGGTGTGTGAGAGGGTGATGGTGATGGTGGATGATGGTGAGGTGATGGTGAGGATGGTGAGGGTGTGAGGAGGGGTGATGGTGAGGATGATGGTGATGATGGTGAGGGATGATGGTGGGTGATGGTGAGGAGAGGATGATGGTGAGGGGGTGTGTGAGAGGGATGGTGAGGGGTGATGGTGAGGATGATGGTGAGGTGATGGTGTGTGTGAGAGGGGTGATGGTGAGGATGATGATGGTGAGGGTGATGGTGAGGATGGTGATGGGTAATGGTGAGGAGTGATGGTGAGGGATGATGGTGAGGGATGATGTGAGAGGGGTGATGATGAGGGATGATGTGAGAGGGGTGATGATGAGGGGTGTGTGAGAGGGGTGTGTGTAAAAGGGGGGTTTATAAAGAATTAGAGTGTTGGGGAGGGGCAGCGGGGAGGGGCAGCGGGGGAGTGTTATAACCTTGGGCCGGGTTTCCTCACCCCACAAAACAGGTCCGTCTTCTCATGGTTGTAGTCTGCGTCATGCACCCAGGGGTCTCTAGTTCATACATTGTCTGCTCTGGCCTCCACACCTTCCTGGCCGGCCTCCACACCCTCCTGGTCGACCTCCACATACTTATGGTCGGCCTCCACGTATTCCTGGCCGGCTTCCTCATATTCCTGGCCGGCCTCCTCATATTCCTGGCCGGTCTCCACACCCTCCTGGCCGGCCTCCACACCCTCCTGGCCGGTCTTCACACACTACTGGTCGGCCTACCTCCACACTCTCCTGGCCAGCCTCCACATATTCCTGGCCGGCCCCCTCATATTCCTGGCCGGCCTCCACACCCTCCTGGCCGGCCTCCACACCCTCCTGGCCGGCCTGCATCCACACTCACCTGGCCGGCCTACCTCCACACCCTCCTGGCCGGCCTGCATCCACACTCACCTGGCCGGCTTCCACATCCTCCTGGCCGGCCTCCATATACTCTTGGCCGGCCTCCACATACTCTTGGCCGGCCTCCACAACATTATAGTGAGGCCAGAACCAGCAGTCTACATATGGTGAATAGGGAACTTCATGTACACACAGACATACGCACATACTGTATGCTCTGACACACACACACATGTATACACGTTTATACTCATACACAATCACTTACACTCTATAACTAATTTCAGAGCACAGACATACACCCCCCCCTCCACCCCCCCCTCCACCTCCCCCCACCCCCCTCCACCTCCCCACACCCCCACCCCCCCACCGCCTTCCCCACTTCCTCCCTCCATACA
>NW_024725489.1:4883362-4915862 GCF_018991925.1 Homarus americanus | reverse complement strand
TTTGTCATTCTTCGCTGCACCGACTCTAGTGAATTTATATCCATTCTATAATAGGGGCACCAGAACTGAACCGCATAATCGAGGTGCGGCCTGACTAGCGCAAGATATAGTTGCAATAAGACCTCTGCACTCTTGTTACTTACACTTCTAGATATAAAACCCAATACTCTGTTTGCCTTATTTCGAACATTAACGCACTGTTTTCTAGGCCGTAGGTCCGGGCTTACAAGTACCCCCAGGTCTCTTTCACAAGTCGACTTCTCTAGGTTGATGTTGTTAAGGCTGTATACATTATCAGTATTTGTTCTTCCAATATTAAGTACACTGCACTTGCTGGTGTTGAATTTCATTTGCCATTTTTCAGACCACCCCTGCCGTTTATTTAGATCCTCCTGTAATGCATTTGCATCCTGCCCTGAATTAATCTGCCGCCCTATTTTGGTGTCATCCGCAAACTTGCTTATGTCACTGCTGATCCCAGTATCTAGATCGTTTATGTAGATTATGAACAAGAGTGGGCCTAGTACTGACCCCTGGGGAACCCCACTGGTTACACGGCCACACTCAGATTTAACACCATCTACGCTGACCCTCTGCGTTCTATCGGTGAGTCATGATTTTATCCAATTTAAAAGTTTCCCCTCGATACCATGAGCTTTAATTTTTCTCAGAAGCCTCTGATGCGGTACTCTGTCAAATGCTTTGCTAAAGTCTAAGTAAATAACATCGTAATTTTCGTCATTATCTACTACCTCGAAGACTTTCCTAAAAAACGTCAGCAGATTTGTTAGACAAGATTTTCCCTTCTTAAACCCATGTTGAGAGTCGTAGATTAATTTGCTTTTCTCTAGTTGTGATCGGATGCTATCTGCTATAATTGATTCAAGAAATTTCCCCACAACTGACGTCAAACTGATCGGCTGGTAATTTGACGCTGATGCGCTGTCTCCCTTTCTGAATATGGAGAATAAGTAGGTAGGTGGGCGGGGGTTAGGTGGGTAGATTAGTTACCTCGATCTTTAATTTACCGCGACACTTACGCTCGTTTAACCCCATGTTAAATACGGTTTATATTATCGTTAAATTCGTAGTCGATATGTTGGTGTCTGAGAGAGAGAGAGAGAGAGAGCGAGAGAGAAAGAGGTATTAGCAGAAGTAGCTCTCTCTCTCTCTCTCTCTCTCTCTCTCTCTCTCTCTCTCTCTCTCTCCATATCGAATTAAAACACATACTAGTAAATCAGAACAAAATTACACTACCGACAAACAAACAAACACATGTCCCTTTGAAGTAAACAAACAAATCAAACAAACACACATCGCCACTTAATTACAAAACAAACAAAAACAAACACACAGAACCAACCTGGCACTGTGGTTACCTATGGAAGGGGGATAAATTCACTCACAAACACCAAAAAACAAACGACTGTACACGACACAAACACCACAAACAAGCGTAGACAACAAATACCACAGACAAACAAACGAAGATAATAAAAGCACTACAAACACCATAAACAAACAGACAAACATGAGCAAACAATTCAAACCCCCACAACACAAACAAACATACAATCAATAAAACGAACGTAAACAGCAAACAAACAAACACATAAACACAATACATCCACTAGTACTGTTTGCAGGGGAAGAATTAACTAATGTAAACAGACAGACAGAGAGACAGACAGACAGATAGACAGATAGACAGTCTAGCTACCGCGGCCTCTCTTTGCGGGGTACACTTAGTTATCTCTAGTCATCACGGCAGTAAGTTGGTGGAAGATGAATGACTTTAACATCTGGCAAACACCTCCACAGCATTCCTTCAAACATTCTCTCTAAAATTCTTGTCTCCTTCAACATTCTACACTCACTAACTCACTTACTCAATATCCCACACTCACTCACTCACTTACTCACTATCCCACACTCACTCACTCAATATCCCACACTCACTCACTCAATATCCCACACTCACTCACTCAATATCCCACACTCACTCACTCACTCACTCAATATCCCACACTCACTCACTCAATATCCCACACTCACTCACTCCCAGCACTCACTCACTCACTATCCCACACTCACTCACCACACACTCAACATTATTTATATATTCATTATTCTTATTAAACGGGTTTGAGAGTTCAGTCATGCAGAAAATATCCCAGACACTGCCACTGAAGGTGGGGGAGAGAGAGGGGGAGGAGAGAGAGGGGGGAGAAGAGGAGAGGGATTCTTCTCCATCTTCTCTTCCTCTTCAATTCCTCTTCCCTCCTCTTCTCGACACCACTCTGCCCTCCTCTCCTCCTCCTCTCCTTCCTTCCTCTACACTTGTCTTCCCTCCTTCCTCCCCTTGCTCCCTTCTCCTTGCCTCCTCCTCCCTTCTCTCTCCCCTTCACCACACTATTACTTCCATACCCTCCCCCTCCCTCCTCCCTCCTCCCCTACCTCACTGGCCTGCATCATCAGTCTCTTTCCTCCTCCTCTCCTCCTCCTCCCTCCTCCTCCTCCTCCTCCTCCTCCTCCTCCTCCTCCTCCTCCTCCTCCTCCTCCTCCTCCTCCTCCTCCTCCTCCTCCTCCTCCTCCTCCCTCTTCCTCCTCTTCCTCCTCCTCCTCTTCCTCCTCCTCCTCTTCCTCCTCCTCCTCCTCCTCTTGGCAGTATCAGAGAGGGAGGCAGGTGGATGTGTAACTAAATGGCTATTAGCTTGTTAAGTGGTTCTCTCTCACCTGGCTAGTAGCTGGTTGATTGGTTGGTTGGGTGATTGGTTGGTTGGATGGATGGATGATTGGTTGTTTTGGATGGATGATTTGGTTGATTGGATGGATGATTGGTTATTTTGGATGGATGATTTGGTTGACAGTATTGCCGGATGACTCACTGGCCGGATATCTGACCCATTGAGTGCCTGGTGACCTGATTAGGTGAGTAGTAGCAGGTTGTATGATTCACCGCCTGTCTGACTGTCTACCCCACACCACCTGTCTCTTAGATGACTCACCGGTCTGGCTTTGTGACCAGCTGGGTTGGACGAGCCAGCCAGCCAGCCAGTTCACCCCGGTTCGACCTGATCACCAGACGCTTATCACCATATGAGAGGATCTGGCCGGATATATAGGGGTGGTGTAGGGTCTGGCTCACTCTCACCTGCCAGGAGTATCTTAATGACCAAGATCTTACCTGTGTGAGGCGTATTAAGGTGATCCTCAGGTGAGTTGTCGGGAGGTCAAGATAAATGGTGTTACTATCGCATCTGCTGCGTCGTATCGTTCCTTGGGTGGGTGGCTGGGTGGGTTGGTGGGTGGAGTGGTGTCGGGTAATGGTTGGTGGGTAGTGGTGGGGGTGGTAGATGGTTGTTGATGGTGGGTACGGGGGTATGCTTTTAAGTTAGGTGGGTAGTGGTGGTGGTAGTAGTAGTAGTAGTAGTAGTAGTGGTACTCTTAATTGCAGTGATAGTGGTTGTGGTGGTGAGGGAGGTGGACTCGCTGTGTCTAGGTGAGGCGGGTGCATTGTGGAGGGAGGGAGTGGGAGGAGAGGGGGAAGAAGTGAGAGGGAGGGAAGGGGGAGAGAGGAGAGGTGTGTGTATGACTGGGCACATTTTCCTGTTGCATTATTCGAATGAAGATCATATAGATGGTGGCCATGTGTCCTTGAGAGAGAGAGAGAGAGAGAGAGAGAGGTCGAAACACAACTCACGAAATATTGTACAACATAGACAAAGAAACATGTGTAGACTTTATAACACACACACACACACACACACACACACACACACACACACACACAGTGATAAAAAGCAGGTTGAAAAATATATGCAAATTAACCAAAGGGACTCTTTCAAGTTAAGTGTGGTGAGAGATACACAGACAGACACGGACAGACACGGACAGACAGGTTAAAACATCGACTTGGAGGCTTTAAGCATTTTGTAAACACTGCAATAGACAAATCCCTGGAGCATAGGAAGGCGTCTCATGTGTGTGTGTGTGTGTGTGCGCGTGTGCGTGTGTGTGTGTGTGTGTGTGTGTGTGTGTGTGTGTGTGTGTGTGTGTGTGTGTGTGTGTGTGGCTCAGTCATTCCTTAGTGTTGTCTAGAGATGTTCACCGCCTGAGAGAGAGAGAACACAAATCTCTCTCATAAGTATCATACCTTGAGATATCTCCTTCAGACAGAGAGACAGGCACAGTGACGAATGCCAGACACACCGACAGACAGACAGATAGCCCCAAAAGGCGAGTGGTATCAGGTAAAACAGGGATTGCACTTGGTTCCATCCCTTAACCTTATCAACACACACACACACACAAGAGGACAACAATATGACTTCATTAAGAAAGGTGATATAAGGATAACACACACACACACACACACACACACACACACACACACACACACACACACACACACACAAGACAAGGAGGTGGGCGTGGTTGACACAGAGTGGTATCAGGTTGGTGGAGATGGACGACTTGGTTGAGGCTCGTGTGGGCGGCGACAACCAAACCAACCAAACATTACTGCCACCGCGTCCCCAACCAAGACCTACCTACCTACCTACCTGGTGGAGAGGGGCTGGTCCCATTACCTGCCCTGCTATGCCCTGCTATGCCCTGCTTCGCTACGCTACAGTGATGATAAGAATACCTGGTGACCAAGAAGGACTTTAGGGGTGGCGCCTGGTGATAGATGGGTGGCGCCGTGGGTAGTGATGGTGACGATAGTGATGATGGTGGCGCCGTGGGTAGTGATGGTGACGATAGTGATGATGGTGGCGCCGTGGGTAGTGATGGTGATGATAGTGATGCTGGTGATGGTGGCGCCGTGGGTAGTGATGGTGATGATAGTGATGCTGGTGATGGTGGCGCCGTGGGTAGTGATGGTGACGATAGTGATGATGGTGGCGCCGTGGGTAGTGATGGTGACGATAGTGATCCTGGATGGCGCCGTGGGTAGTGATGGTGACGATAGTGATGCTGGTGATGGTGGCGCCGTGGGTAGTGATGGTGACGATAGTGATGCTGGTGATGGTGGCGCGGGTGGTGATGGTGACGCCGATGGTGACGATGGTGATGATGGGTGGCGCCGTGGGTAGTGATGGTGACGATAGTGATGATGGTGGCGCCGTGGGTAGTGATGGTGACGATAGTGATGATGATGATGATGCGACGAGGAATGTTTTCCTTCTACAATCTGCAACACCTTAGAGAGAGAGAGAGAGAGAGAGAGAGAGAGAGAGAGAGAGAGAGAGTCCTGATGACACACACCCTCCTCACCCTCCTCACCTCACCCCCTCACCCACCTCCCTCACCTCCCCTCCCTCACCTCCCATCATCTTACCTGCCCAGATAATAATAATGGTTACCTGTTGGGTACAAAAGAGGTCCCTAGCCTGGGTGAATCAAGGGACTGATAAACACTTCAACATGAGGGGGTGAGGGGTGATAACAGGGTGGTGGGGTGATATGGGAGGTGGTGAGGTGATGGGAGGGTGATAGAGGGGTAGTGCCTGCAATGAGGGAGTGAGAGGGTGATAACGGGGTGGTGGGGTGATATGGGAGGTGGTGAGGATGAGGGGGTGATAAGAGGGGTAGTGACGCGATGAGGGGAGTGATGGGATGATGAGGGGAGGATGGGGTGATGGTGGTGAGGTGATGGAGGGGTGATAAGAGGGGTAGTGATGGGAAGGGGATGATGGGGAGTGATGGGGTGATGGGGGTGGGGTGTGATGGGGGGGTGATAAGAGGGTAGTGATGAGGAGTGATGGGGTGATGAGGGGAGTGATGGGGGTGGGGTGATGGGGTGATGAGGGGTGTGGGCAATACTCCTGGTGGTTAATTAGGATGATGATTACACCTGGAATAGAGGTGTGAATTGAGTAGTTAGTGTGGGGGGTAAGGAGGTGGCTGGTGGGACGTGTATTGGATAGTTAGTGTGGTGGTTGTTAAGGCGTGAATTGGGTAGTTAGTGTGGGTGGGTAGGAGGTGATTGTTAGGACGTGTATTGGATAGTTAGTGTGGTGGTTGTTAAGACGTTAATTGGGTAGTTAGTGTGGGTGGGTAGGGGGTGATTGTTAGGACGTGTATTGGATAGTTAGTGTGGTGGTTGTTAAGACGTGAATTGGGTAGTTAGTGTAGGTGGGGGTAAAGGTGGAGTTTTTGGTCATTATTAAGAAGACTAATGAAGAGTATATGTCCCTAATTAATAGAGACATAAATTTAATAAGTAACTAATTGGGTTTATGTCCCAGATGGAGGCGTCTTGTGATTAGTATAGGTAAGAGACATTAACTCAGGTGCAGGTCATGGCTGAGACATAAACACTATACAGGTAGATAATGAGTTTTGGTCTAAGGTGTATCCGAGACATAAAGAATTGAGACATTAATAAGACCAACCAGGTGAAGGTCCATAGGAGGCTTAAATTAGACAGGTAAACGACAGGTAAACGACAGGTGTAGATTCTTAGATTCTACTTTAAGACACCAACAAACAAGTCAATGCTAAATACAGATGATCTTGTAGATACATAAATTAGAGAGAGAGAGAGAGAGAGAGAGAGAGAGGAGAGAGAGAGAGAGAGAGAGAGAGAGAGAGAGAATAGCAGGTAAGACAGGTAAATGAGAGATCAATATTAATAGCCTTCCCTCCACAAGGTTCACCCACAGGTCCTGGAACTGTGAGACACAAATTGGGCAGGTTGTTGACAGGGTGTACGTCCTATTAAGAATAAACGTGGTGGGACGAGAGAGAGAGAGAGAGAGAGAGAGAGAGAGAGAGAGAGAGAGAGAGACGTATACCGACAATGGATGATAGTGATTAGAGTGGCCTGGCCCTGGGGATGATTGGTCTGTATGATTGTTATACATGAGTTAACACAGACTGGTTCTATAACTACGATAGGATGATAGACAGGTAAGAGAAGGTATAGGCGATTATACACTCAGGGGTGATGATGGGAGGGTGGGTGCACACACACGCACGCACGCACACACACACACACACACACACACACACACACACACACACACGCACACACACACACACACACACACACACACCAAAATAATACATACCGCCGGCTTTGATATACACCATTAAAATATACAATGAATATATTACCCTATGAATAGTATTAGCATTATGAATACCATTTTTTATTGCCGTACGCTGTGTCTGCCTTACCATAGAACCCAACCCGCCTTTACTGAACTAACTGGTGGTGTATTCGAGGTGTGAGGGAGGTATTTGGTGTTTTTTTTATCTCTCTTGGATTTTAATTTATGCAATATTATGTAGGATTTAGATTAGGTGTGGTGTGGTGTGGTGTGGTGTGATGGGTTGGGGTGTGGTGTGGTGTGGTGTGGTGTGGTGTGGTGTGAAGCCGAGTGTGGATGAATGAGTGAATGGGGGAAGTGAGGTGAGGTGAGAGACGGGGTGGATAGGGGTGGATGGTGGGTAAGAGAGGGGGTGGATAGGGGTGGATGGAATGGATGAATTGGGGTAGATAGAGAGAGGGTGGATAGGGAAAGGGGTGGATAGGGATAGGAGTGGATGAGAGAGAGAGAGAGAGAGGAAATGAATGGATTCGGATATAATTTAGGCTGATTTTAGCGAACATTTGGTAATATTATTCAGAATATATTAATAGTGGTTGTGTTTACTCTCACTGGTCGGTTTCAACACATTTTCATGATCCTGATTATGAGAAAAAAATCGGACAAAATTGGGGTGAAAATTGTATGAGAGAGACATACATACATACATACATACATACATACATACATACAGAGATAGCGAGAATGATTTAATATACAAATAAACAAAAATAAAAGCAAAATGTAAATAAATATCTGAAACAACGAATAACAACAAAAAATCATAAACAACAAATAAATTTCTAATAATAAACAAGATAATGTAAACATCTTTCACAAACAGACGTACAAACAAACACTATCTATCTACAAACAAACAAACAATATCTATCTACAAACAAACAAACACTATCTATCTACAAACAAACAAACACTATCTATCTACAAACAAACAAACACTATCTATCTACAAACAAACAAACACAAATCACACACACACACACACACACACACACACACACACACACACACACACACACACACACACACACACACACACACACACACACACTACCAAAACACAGGTGGAATAGAAAAAAACAAGTGAAAGGAGAGGAAAGCTAAAACTAAACTAGACAATAGCCAAGAAAATACAACACTAAATCTATCTTACCAAACACATTCTTGACCAGTGATGAGGGGAAGGGGGGGGGAGGAGGGAGGGAAGCAGTACACAGTTGCCAGAGAGTAATGCCGACCACTGGCACTCTGAGGCACCTGCTGTGTTTGTTGTTGTTGTTGTTGTTGTTATCTACTGCCACTGTTACCATCACTACTATCACTACACCACCACCACACTCCATCACAACCACCAAGCAACAACCACAACAACCACAACAACCACCAAGCAACAACCACAACACAACCAGACATACTCGTCACCACCTCTCGTCTTCCCTCCAAATCGGCATCAAGTCACTCACGCACACACACACACACACACACACATACACACACACCAGCTGGTTCCCTAAGATATCTCGCCACCTGCTGCCACCTGCGGATAACCAGTGCTTCAAGGACCACCTGTGGGAGGTTGAAGGAGGACCTCAGACCATACTAGGAGGGTTGGTGAAGACTTGACGTGGTGTGTGTGTGTGGTCTAGAGGCGGGAGTGTTGAGTTAATGTTACCTAACCTAACCTAACCTAACCTAACCTAACCTAACCTTACCTTACCTACTGTAGATTAACCTAACCTAACCTAACTTAACTTACTAAATTGGGTTAAGTTGGGACCTAATAGGACTTAGAACCCATTTAACTAGGAACATGTGTGTGAGAGAGAGAGAGAGAGAGAGAGAGAGAGGTACCCCACTCATTTAGCACTACTCAGGTGTGTCAGAGGAGAAGGCAAGGGCTATCAGGTACTACTCTCACCTGTCAGAGAGAAGTGGTTCACCATCTGACATCAATGACAACAACAGACAGTAAAAAAAACAACAACACATTAATGTTCCGTATTGTTTGGTAAAGAGATACAACGCCAGGGAGGGAGTTTATTCTTCGTCTGGCGTTGGTCTTTACCCTCCCATCCTTAGACGAACCTTCGCCGGCATTATACCAGTACCGGTGTTGTGTTGTGTTGTGTTGTGTTGTGTCGTGTCGTGTCCCTGAAGCTGTTTACATCACTCTCAATTATCATAATCAATATGTTTGTTGACCTAAATATATCCCTGGTTATCTAAGGTCACAGGTCAACAACCATTACCATATAATTAACTACTAATATGTTTTTAACTTCCAGAAAGTATATAAGTTATTATTTAAAAGAAAGAAAAAAGTTTAGGGGTTTATGAGAAAAGGTTTGGGTGAGTGAAAAAAATATGGTAGCCTCGAGTTGGGTGATTTTGGGTGATTGATTGCTAAGACTGTCGTTAGTGAGGTGTTTACAGTGCAAACCAGTTAATATCAGGTAGTTTGGGAGGAGGGGAGGGTAGGGTAGGGTAGGGGAAGGGAGGGGAAGCTGTGACCTATTTGGGGGGTGTTTCTGATATAATGTAAATGATTTGTAAATGAATCTTAAGAGTATTTGGGTTTGTTTACAGAGACTACACAATTTACACTTATCTACTGGTCTGTTGGTCTACTTTGGTCTGTCACTGAAAGACCAAAGCCGACTAATGACCAAACACAGGTACAGTGAAACACCTATTTAACGGACTACATTGAGATAAAAGTTCATTATATCGAAGTTCCGTTATATGTGTAACTAACCCCCATATAACGGATTATATGGAGAGAAAAGTCCGCTATATAGAGGTTTTACTTATTGGGTTCACAATCTTGCCACAGGTGTACAGTAAAGTCCCTTAATAAACACTTGGGCACACTTGGGCACACCTGGGGACCATCTTAGACTATCTACCATCATCACAAGTTCACCTGAAGCTCCTGTCCTCCTCCTGGCCTTGGTGTGTGAGTCACTCTTAAACCACCAAATTTGGGTCACATCACCGAAGGACTTGAAGGAGGGGGAGGGGGGGAGGGGGAGGGGGATGTTTTAGGCGGCTGAAACCACCACCCACCATATGTAGCCACCAGAGGGCCCCACCATATGTAGCCACCAGAGGGCCCCCACCATATGTAGCCCAGAGGGCCCCCCACCATATGTAGCCACCAGAGGGCCCCACCATATGTAGCCACCAGAGGGCCCCCACCATGTAGCCACCAGAGGGCCCCACCATATGTAGCCCAGAGGGCCCCACCATGTAGCACCAGAGGGCCCCACCATATGTAGCCACCAGAGGGCCCCACCATATGTAGCCACCAGAGGGCCCCACCATATGTAGCCACCAGAGGGCCCCACCATATGTAGCCACCAGAGGGCCCCACCATATGTAGCCACCAGAGGGCCCCACCATACACAGGGCCCCCATATGTAGCCACCAGAGGGCCCCACCATACACCAGAGGGCCCACCATGTAGCCACCAGAGGGCCCCACCATATGTAGCCACCAGAGGGCCCCAGTTAGGCCGTCTTCCTCATGTGTGTGGTTGAGAGTGAGTTGTGTGTTGTGTGTGTGTGTGTGTGTGTGTGTGTGTGTGTGTGTGTGTGTGTGTGTGTGTGTGTGTGTGTGTGTGTGTGTGTGTGTGTGTCATCACCCTGGATTAATGTAAATATCTCCCGTATGTTAGTGTGTTTGTGTGGTAATTAGAGGTGTGAGGCTTAGGTTAGGTTTGGGTTAGGTTAGGTTAGGTTAGGGAAGTAGGTTTGCTAGGTTACTATTTCTACTCCCCACCACCACAGTACTTCTTCTCACTATCCTCCCCCACCTTCCCTCACTCTCCCCCACCTACCTCCACTATCATCTCGGTTGATCTCGACTAGGATAATGACTCCCTCTTGCCGACCTTCATGTTAGGGTGAGTAGCCCAGACCTATCACGCCTCACACACCAAATTATCCATTACAGACTGATAATTTAACACTGCGGCGCCCTGCACAAGCGGGCGGCGGCATGCTGGAAGAGGTGGCTGGCTGGCTGGGTGGTTATGGTTGGCTGGGTGATGGGTGGTTGGCTGGTTGGTGGCTGGGTGGTTGGCTGGGTTGGCTGGTGGGTTGGCTGGGGTTGGGCTGGCTGGTTGGCTGGGTTGGTGGGTTGGCTGGTGGTTGGTGGTGGTTGGTTGGCTGGTTGGTTGGCTGGCTGGTGGTTGGCTGGGTGGTTGGTGGGTGTGGCTGGGTGGTTGGCTGGCTGGGTGGTTGGCTGGTGGTTGGCTGGGTGGTTGGCTGGTTGGCTGGCTGGTTGGTTGGCTGGGTGGCTGGCTGGGTGGTTGGCTGGCTGGGTGGATGGGTGGTTGGCTGGGGGTTGGCTGTGTGTGGTTGGTGTTGGTTGGTTGGTGCTGTGGTTGCGTTGGTGGTTGGCTGGTTGGTTGGCTGGCTGGGTGGTTGGCTGGCTGGTTGGCTGGTGGGGTGGTTGGCTGGGTGGTTGGCTGGTGGTTGGCTGGTTGGTTGGCTGGTTGCTGGGTGGTTGGCTGGGTGGTTGGCTGGGTGGTTGGCTGGTTGGTTGGCTGGCTGGTTGGTTGGCTGGTGGTTGGCTGGCTGGGTGGTTGGCTGGGTGGTTGGCTGGTTGGTTGGCTGGCTGGTTGGTTGGCTGGGTGGTTTGGCTGGTTGGTTGGCTGGGGTTGGCTGGGTGGTTGGCTGGTGGTTGGTGGCTGGGTGTTGGCTGGGTGGTGGCTGGGTGGTTGGTGGGTGGTTGGCTGGGTGGTTGGTGGGTGGTTGGCTGGGGTGGGGGTTGGCTGGGGGTTGGCTGGGTTGCTGTTGGTTGCTGGGTTGGCTGTGGTGTTGGTTGGTTGGCTGGGGTTGGTGGGTTGGCTGGGTTGGTTGGCTGGTTGGTTGCTGGTTGGTTGGCTGGGTGGTTGGCTGGTTGGTTGGCTGGGTGGTTGGCTGGGTGTTGGCTGGTTGGTTGGCTGGCTGGTTGGTTGGGTTATCGCCGCTAGCTAATTCAGGCGTTTCGTAATATCGAATTTAATCCACTCGTTCCTCTCGTTCTTCTTGGAGATATAGGGAATGGAATGATCACGAGGAATGGCCTTTGGGTCATTCAGGTGCGTCTCGTTTAGTTTTGTTATGGGGAATGTAAAAATTGTATTCTGATCTGTCGTTCATCTGGAGGAATGATCGTGAGGAAGTCTTTTGTGTGTGGGGGGTCTATTTCAACATTCTCTCGTTCATGAAGGAGGGAAGGAGGATCTCAGTGACTCAGCTTCTTCTCTCGTTCACCTGGAGGAGCTGCGAGTGTTATATACCTGTAGGGGAGGAACAATTTGCTGTACTAACACTCGCATTCAGGGTGAAGAGATATAAGAAGGAGAGAGTCGTGTGTGTGTGTGTGTGTGTGTGTGTGTGTGTGTAGTGTGTTACTGCTCTGGCGTCCATAATATATCACACGTTATTTTTTTTTTTTTCCAATTTTGTCAAAGGTCTGCCGACAATTCACACTGCGCTCTGCTGCATCGCTAATTGTGGACTTAATCTTTTACACAATTACCTACACACACACACACACACACACACACACACAAACACATAAACACCTTAAATAACTGGAGTCAAAATTGATCACTTGAAAATTTACCTGCAAGTACTGATCACAGGTGAACCGGGCAAGACGTTATACCTGTCCCACTATTTAATTAAGGTCACAAATCGATCAAAGGTCAAAGGTCAGGTGAACCCAACCCCCCAAAAAAGGCACAAAAGATATCTAGATATGACCAATTATCTGAGTGACGTTACCTTTTTAATCTTTCTCACCTGTTGGCTAATAGACAGGTAAGGGCAGGTAAGGTCCTCAAAATAATAGGAGCTTCTATCTCTGTGGTTAACGAAGCGAGGTAACTGACGGGCAATGGGGGTAGAGGCAACATCTAATTGGAGAGAGAGAGAGAGAGAGAGAGAGGAGGCCGGCAGCAATATCTTTGTGATAATTTAATTCGTTTCTCAAATTATATCTCGTCATTAGTCTATACAGAGGAAGTGAAGTGTTCAATTTTATCACATAGTTTCCTTCTTCTCATTCTCGTGTGTGTGTGTGTGTGTGTGTGTGTCATGTATGTGTGTGTGTGTGTGTGTGTGTGTGTGTGTGTCCTTACTTGGTTTTATGTTTTGTTTGTGTATTTGTTTGTTTATGTTTGTGTGTGTTTGAGATGAATGATTATGGTAATGTGTGTTAGTTTGGGTTTTGGGTAAAAGTGAAGCAGTAGAGAGAGAGAGAGAGAGAGAGAGAGAGAGAGAGAGAGAGAGAGAGAGTGTACGAAAAAAACAAAAAAAGTAAACACTCGAGACAAATAATACAACAACTACAACTTTAACAACAAACAAACAAACAACAACACAAGAGATATAGACAACGCCATCACTCATGACATCATTAACAAACAACAACAACAACAACAACAAAAGACTAACACACCCAAAGTTTAAATTAGTAGTTTTCTCGTCGCTTAAATGTGAAAGTTTTAAAAAAAGTTCCTGAATTTCAGCTTATGGAATGGGGAGGGAAGGGGAGAGGGAGAGGGAGGTGAGAGAGGAAGGGAGAAGGAAGGGGAAGGAGGAGGGGGAGGAGGAGGGAGGAGGAAGAGGTAAGTGTTATGGAAAAAAAAAGTTTCTTGTGGTAGGAAGTTTCAGGTACAGGTAGGAGATAAGGTGAGGAGGAGGGGGGGGGGCGTAGGGGGACAGGTATCTAACAGAGCACCTATATAGAGCTCTAAATTAAGCCCTATAACAGAGCTCTATTTTATATCACCAACAGAGAGATTTATATCATTGAGAACTTGAATAGAGCCCTTTCCTCCCTCCCCCTTTTCCACAGAGCCCCCCCCCCCCAAATCCGCCTTCAATAGCTTCCTGACAGAATAATCCCGCCAGACCTAAGAGAGCTCACGGTAACCCTCCTCCCCCGCTGGGCTAAATCCTTGGATAATAACACCCCGGATTTATGGCTTTAGAGAAATCCCCCTGGGTATACATTCTCGTTGAGTAATCCTAAGGTGATCAATTCGCTTTAATCACCTATTAGATAAATCCCTCTTCAGAAACATTGATTTTAATCGCCAGGTAAACACTAAAGGTATTTTCTTGCATACAATCATTCAATAAATAAATCCCAAGTTAAAAAAAAAATCGTGGAAAAATGTCATTCATTGGGGGGGGGGATTTATTATTCGGATTACCTCCTAAATCATTTAATCTGCCAGGTGGATTAAGAGGATTTAGTTACAGCATTAATCCACGTATGAAAGATGAAGAGGTACAAGGTGTATTTTTACTGTTCTGTTAATTGTTGCTTGTAAGGCTGCTGTCCAGGAGAGAGAGAGAGAGAGAGAGAGAGAGAGAGAGAGAGAGAGTAGTAAGAAGGAATACAAGAGAGAGAGAGAGAGAGACAGAGAGTCGTACGTGTGTCAGTCTCAGCACTTGACCCGTCTAGACCACTGAGTGTGTGTGTGTCGTGAAGATGATCTCTCTCTCTCTCTCTCTCTCTCTCTCTCTCTCTCTCTCTCTCTATTTGACTTATGTGGGAGGTTATGTCTCTGTCTGTCTCTTTAGTTCTTTTCCTTTCTAATCATCTCTTTCTCCCTCTCCCTGTCTTCTTCTTCCCTCCCTTTTTCTCATTCCTCCCCTACTTCTCACCTTCCATTTTTTTTCTCTCCCTCCTTACCCCCTTCCCTCTCCTTCCCTCTCATCTTTTTCTCTCCTTCCCTTCCTCCTTGCTTCCTTCATCCTGCCTCACTCCCTCTTTTTATCTCTCCCTCTCTCTCTCCCCCTTACCTGCACTCCATCCTGGTAACAAGACAACTCACCTGAACACACCTGAACACACCTCAACACACCCTAACATATCTAAACACACCTGAACACATCTAAACACACCTGAACACACCTGAACACACCTAAACACACCTAACACACCTGAACACACCTGAACATCATTAATCATCAAACCAATTAAAATTAATTTGACATGGTGGCTGGTAAATTTCTCAGGTCGTTATTTAAATTGTCAAGCTTCATGTGTGTGTGTGTGTGTGTGTGTGTGTGTGTAAATCCGCGTTATATAAAAAAATCTGTCGACATTTAACTCTTACTACCTACAATATCCCCCGATTTCCTGGCGGATTTTCCCTCTAAATCTGCAACAAGACACCGGTGAAATCCCTACGAGATCACAGTGCGAGACAAACAAGGGGGAGGGGGGGGGTTACTGGATTACAAGACTACAATTAATCTCTCAACAGATAGGAGGATTTACCAAGATCAAGACGGTGTTGAGTCTCCCTGTGGCCTCTCACTCAAGTCGAATCCGATCTCCTTTTCGCCTCTTCGGTTCGGGACAACATAGGATTCGATTACAAAGAGATGGTATTCGATCCTCTTCTTCTCTCACCTGTAGCAGCCACGGGTGAAAGACGTCATTAATAGGTGTTTCATGACTCCTTCAGGTGTGTGAGAGAGGGGAGGTGAGGGGGCTGTGTTGGACCACCCCGGGACATTTGGGGATTTTCTGGGGGCTGTCTGGGATTCTCTGGGACATTCTGGGAATCTCTGGAGGCTCGCTGGGGCATTTTGGGACACACTGGGACTCTCTGGGATACTCTGGGACTCCCCACAAGACCAGGTAGCCAGGTGTCTGTGGTTTTAATTGGAATTTAATTAAGAGTTTATGTGGCCACTGTGATGTTTACAGTGTGTGTGTGTGTGTGTGTGTGTGTGTGTGTGTGTTCTTGTTAGCTACAGGGAAGGTAGTTAGTCCTAATGGTCACACACACACTAACCTAACCTAACCCTAACCTAACCCAAGTACTCCAACCAGTGATAACCAAGATTGGGTGTGCAGAACATACACTCGGACACTCATAACAGCTGTTTTATAGGTGCTGTGGTGTGTGGTGTCTCAAGTGGCTATCATTGACAAGGGTTCGAGGATTGCAGGTGCGTGTATGTATGTATGTATGTATGTATGTATGTATGTATGTATGTATCCTATGTTTGTTTATTTTGTGATGTTTGTGTGTGCTTGTTTGTTGTGTGTGGGGTTTGTTTATTGTGTGTGTGTATAATACCATTGAACACACAAACACACACACACACACAGACACACACGTAAACACAGTGAAATAATAACTCATGTATATGTTATTTAGATTCTCATATTCCTCGAAGCCATCCAATCAGAGTCAATAATAACGCGTGTTCTATTTATACTCTTGACTGATTGGCTAATTTGTTAGGAGGAAGACAGCAGGCGCGTGGCGGGGAAGGGCGGGCAGGGGCAAGAGGCTGGTAGATGCATTAGTGGGTTAGCAGGAGTCGCTATGTACCAGCTACCGCGCTTCACTTTACCGTTAGCAGGAACCGCTTAACTCTCTCTATATCAGCTACCAAGCCATATTTTTACTCTATATCTTTATTTCTACCAATAATAACCTCTCTTTTTAATTATATTCTTCGTTGATTGACTATATAGATAAACAATAACAACAGCGGACGAGTGAAAAGGTAAACAAACAAAATGTTGGCAACACGACGCTCGATGTTATCATTTACCGCTACACCAATTTTTTTTTACTCCCTTGGGCATCCATCCGGAGCCAATAATAACTCCTCATGATGTTGGTGCTCTTAATTGATTGGTCAATTTGTTGAGAGGAGACAGCGGGCGCGTGAAAAAGTGAAGAAAACAGAGGAGATATGGTGATGACAACTTTACGCTGGGTGTTAGCAGAAGCCGCTACACGCCAGCCCACTGCACCAACACGTTAGCGTCATTAGCGGTGCTTTAGTCGGTGACGGAGGAGCGGTGGGGTGACGTCAGTGCTAACAACTACACTGTAACATGGAATTATGATGATTAAATACTGATTGACTAAGAATCTGAAGAAAGAAAAAATATGTTCCAAAGTCTATTCTCTTGTATTTAAATATGACCTTTATGTAGAGAGGTCAGAGAGTCGAAAATGTTGAGGTGGTAATATTGTCTCTCTCTCTCTCTCTCTCTCTCTCTCTCTCTCTCTCGCCGTTGGTTATATACAAGGGTTCAGAGTTTATCCTCACTACCGCGTCTAGATAGAGAGGGGAATCCAACACCCTTATAACTGGTGTTCGTGATCCTCCCCCCCACGGACACGCAATTGGATTCTTAAATGGATTCTATTTTTTTTTGTGGTCCATTTCTTTAGCTCGTTAGGTTCAGTGTCATGGATTCTTGTAAGTATAGAGGGATTGAAACCCTTTAAGAGCTGTTTGTGTGTTTGTGTATGTATGTATGTACTGTTTGTGTGTATGTATGTATGTATGTATGTGAACCTAAACTAAACAAACAGATTAATATTATTACAGGTAACAACAATAGGTAGATCATCTTTAACACACACACACACACACACACACACACACATTCACTCACACACATACACTCACACACACACACACACTACACACACACACACACACACACACACACACTCACACACACACACACACACACACACACACACACTCACACACACACACTCACACACACACTCACACACACACACACACACACACTCACACACACACACACACACACACACACACACTCACACACACACACACACACACACACACACACACACACACACACACACACACACACACACACACACACACACACACACACACACATGCCCCTAGTGATATACAGCTCGGGCGTTCGTTCTCCAGCGCCGACGAAGAAGGTGTTGAAGTGGGTGTCAGCAACAGACGATTAATCTAGGAAGTAGAGACGGCGGCTGGGCGGTAGATGGCGCCACTAATCCTCACTAACGAGCCAATTTCAGAGGCCATTTACATTAGTAGGGTTGAGGGGGTGATGGCCGCCATGTGTCACGTGGGGGGGGAGGAGGAGGGGGAAGGGGGGGGGAAGGGGAAGGAAATGGGAGGGTCTTTCTGGGGTGATGGGGGTCTTTGTTATTTACCAACCCGACCCGACCCGACCCGACCTAACGCTAACCTAACCTAACCTAACCTCAAATCCACTCTTAACACACGGATCAGAGTCAGCGTGTAACTAGCTAGTGTTGGCTGACGATCTGTGTACCATCAGTAAATGTTAATAAAATCACCACATTGCAACTGCGTGTCAGCCTCTTGTAATTAAACCTACTAATAACATTGGGGCTTGTCACTGCCTGTACAAATGTGTTGGATTTACTCTGTGTGTGTAGGTAGTCAGGATTAATTGGGAGTATGGAATTGGGTGAGATTAATTGGGTAAGATTAATTGGGTGAGATTAATTGGGTGAGATTAATTGGGTGAGGTTAATTGGGTGAGGTTAATTGGGTGAGGTTAATTGGGTGAGATTAATTGGGTGAGATTAATTGGGTGAGATTAATTGGGTGAGGTTAATTGGGTGAGATTAATTGGGAGTGTTTAAATAGGCTGTGTATTATGGGTATAGGTTTTTAATGGTGTTGGGATTAATTGGGTGTGGAAATAGGGAATAACAATATAAGTAATTAAGGTTAAATAGGTTTACTATAATATCTGGGATTAATTGGAAATATAAAAATAGGTTGACTACAATAAAAAGGCTAAATTGTCGATGAGAAATAGGCTGAATTTAATAGGTAGGAATAATTAGCAATATAAAATAATCTGAATTTAATGGGTTAGATTAAATAGGGACGGGGGAAGTATAAGTTGATTCATAATAGGTAGGACCAATTTCGATCACAAATAGGGTTAAAGAAGTAGTCAACATAATTCTGGAACAATTGAGTATAAAATCTCTCTCTCTCTCTCTCTCTCTCTCTCTCTCTCTCTCTCTCTCTCTCGCTTTAACAGGTTTATGGCTTCATTATCTCACTTCCTAAACTGTCTCATGATTGCACCTGGATATTTCTACCTTAAACTGAGGAAGATTACTAGTTTATAATACCTGGAGTGGTTAATGAGTGGTGAGTGGGCAGGTAACCGTGAGAGGGAAGTGGTTAATGGAGTGGTGAGTGGGCTGGTAACAGTGAGAGGGAAGTGGTTAATGGAGTGGTGAGTGGGCTGGTAACAGTGAGAGGGAAGTGGTTAATGGAGTGGTGAGTGGGCAGGTAACAGTGAGAGGGAAGTGGTTAATGGAGTGGTGAGTGGGCTGGTAACAGTGAGAGGGAAGTGGTTAATGGAGTGGTGAGTGGGCTGGTAACAGTGAGGAGAGTAGAAGAAAGCAAGTATTGGTAACAAAGTCAGTACAGGTGATGACGTAATGAGATGTTGTCTTGGTATTGTGGGAGGTGGTGGCACACACACACACACACACACACAACACACACACACACACACACACCTACCTGAGTCTCCCACTAAGTTTGGACATGACCAGCAGTCCACTCACCTGTGTATGATCCCCACGGTATACAACAGGTGTGACCAAACCTCCCAACCCCCTCACCCCTCAACCCCTCACCCACCTCCCCTCACCCCCTCCCTCCCCCTCACCCCTCCTCTCCCCCCTCCCCTCCCCCTCCCCTCTCCTCCCTCCCCCCCCTCCCCTCCTCCTCCCTCACCCCTCTCCCCTCCCTCCCTCACCTTCCTCTCAACACCTGTTATATACGGCATCTACCTGTGTGTGACTGGTGAGGTCTGTTGTTGTCTCCTAGGATAAACAAGACAACCAGGGATGGCACACCTTGTCCTAGTCATGTCAGTGTTACTAATACGGGAAACTCTACGCTAATGACCTCGTCCTTGTTGACCTTTGACCTCTGACCTTGGCTTCCCCCTTCAAACACAAGACAATAAACAACCTAATTTGTTATTACAAATGTCTAATAAATAGTCTACACATAATAAAATCAATAGTATATGTTACCTTCAATTAATTAATACCTGTCTTTCCTCTACAGGTGAGTGTGATGATGGCGGCTCCTCAGTTCAGTGTGTCAGGTATGTGTTGATTAATATGACCTCCCCACCCGAGCCTCCCTATTGATACCTAACCTAACCTAACCTAACCCCACCCCAGCCTCGCTATTGATACCTAACCTAACCTAACCTAACCTAACCCCACCCCAGCCTCGCTATTGATACCTAACCTAACCTAACCTAACCCCCCTCCTCTTACCTCCTTGATGCTCAGGTAGGTGATGCCAGGTAGGTGATGCCAGGTAGTGTCAAGAGAATAATGTTCACACCTGTACATACCTAACCAATTGGAGGGGATTGTTACGCTTCGCTCTTCCTCGGTAACACCTCGACTGACGTACAGTATGATGCTATGATTCACTGGGTCATTGTTTCACTGTTTCATTATCACTGTTTTGCTGTTTCATGTTTCAGTGTTTTAGGAGTTTTCATTATTTTACTGTCTCATTATTTTACTGTCTCATTGCTTCATTGTCTCACTGCCTCACTGTCTTACTGCTTCACTGCCTACCTCACTGCGTCGTCGTGTGAGTGTGTGTTCATCTGGCCTCATCACTGTACTAGGGGGAGCAGCGAGACGATATTTACCATATAAAGCCTCCTGCTGGGGTGGGTGGGGGAGGGGCAGCAACAACAGCAACACACACAAGAAATTCGCGGGTAGTGAGGCCAGGGTTGAGTGAGTCAGGGTGTGTCAGCTGCCTGAATCACGGCCCCAAACTAGCGTGTGGAGTGTCGCCGCCCTGACACACACGTATATAAACACACATGTGGCTATGTCCCTCAAGACTGACTAAGGTCCCCCCCCCTGTCCAAGTCTGGGTGATGTAATGCTCCAAACAATCACAGGAGTTGAGATAAACTAAAATTTTCGAACGTGTGTGTGTGTGTGTGTGTGTGTGTGTGTGTGTGTGTGGCGTTACCCTGATAAGACATCTGGCTTTGTCTCTCAAAGGTAATTAAAGCCCTTGGAAAGCCTATTTGATATATGGCTCTAACTAATTACCTCAAGAGAGCTATTAATTAAGGTTCTGATACTCTGTCTCCTACCTCTGGCAGGTGTGTGGGGGGGACCATTAACTCCTACAGGTATACACAGACTACAGTAGCTCTTGGTGGCTCCTGGTGGTGGCTTTTGTAAAGTCTGTGTGATAAAGTACTCCAAACAATGTGCTACAAAACAACCATAAGATTCAAAGATTTACCCTCTAGCAGCCGTGAGTGTGGGAGTCCTGACACACACACACACACACACACACACACACACACACACACATGTAAACAAACAAATCGTCCCGTGGCTGATGAAAGTTACTGAACATTTTTAAACGCCATATTGTCGTCAACAGATCGTACAATAAAATATTAAAATAGACTTGGACGATTTACCCTCGAGGAGCCATGAGTGTCGTCCCCCCGACACTCTTGTCAACATAAACAAACGTCTGATTGTGTGTCTCTCAAAATTGACAAAGGTTCTTGAGAAGACTAAATGATATACTCTTCCTCAACAGTTACTAAAACACGGACATAAAAGAGACTATGACGATTTATTCTGGAGCAGCCGTGAGTGTCGGGACCCTGACACCTTAGTAAACATCAACACACCTGTCTGGCGCGGCTGACTAACACATTTAAAAGAACTTATTCAATAATGGTCTTGACAATGGCTGCATAAACCTCCCCCTCAGAGATGATTTATTTACCTCCTCTTGTCGCTAAAGACTTAACCGAGTTTTATGTGAGGATAATTGTGTTTGATATCACCTCCATCTTAAAGCCAGACAAGAGAAATATTCATCTTAATATTGACTTACGAGTTTGTGAATATATATTGGAAAGTGAAGATTCATTCTACCGTTTCATTTGGGTTTAACACACACACACACACACACACACACACACACACACACACACACACACACACACCACTAATAAAGAATTATACATAGAAAAATTAGACATAAATAATGGTATTAGATTTAAACCTGAATAATTGTTATATACGAGGCACCTGTCACTACACACACACACACACACACATAAGAGTAACCAAATCATCTACACACTTAAACTAATATTGTTTTGTTTTTGTAAGAATTTAAGGCAAGATTAAGTAGATAGGTGCCTGATGTTACGCCAGGAGAGAGAGAGAGATAATAGAAACTGATAGGTGTGTGTGTGTGTGTGTGAAAGAAAGGAAGTGCAAAAGAGAGAGAAAGAATGAGTGTGTGTGAGAGTGTGTGTGTGTGTGAGTGTGTGTGAGAGTGTGAGAGTGTGTGTGTGTGAGAGTGTGTGTGTGTGTGAGTGTGTGTGAGAGAGTGTGTAGTGTTTACTCAGCTCATCTACATATGAACAAACATCAACATTGACTCGGTGTTGTCTCTCGCTCGTCCTAATATTTCGCGCCAAAACTGTCCGGAAAGACATATATACATTTCTCCTCACTACTGCAGGAGGTAATTCTGGGGGCCCTGAAGGAGGAAGATGGAGGTGAGGGAATTTCTTATATAATGGCAGGTCGATTAGCCAACGAAAATCTTTCCTCTAAATGGTGTTTTGTTTTGATCGGCTTGAATATTGTGTTCGTCATTATGAAGAGATTTACGGAGGGTAAGAATTTATTTTACTTGGTTGTCGATTAACCTATAAGAATCAAGTATTTAGATGGTGTTTTGTTTTAGTTGGCCAATGTGTGTGTGGAATTATTATCCTCCAATGGTAATTTTTTCGTAAATGGTACTTTGTTTTAATTGGTTCTTGAGTTAGACGTCTTCAGGATAGATGGAGGTAAATGAAGACAAGATGGTGATGAATTGCCGTGTAAAAAAATACATTAAATACTGAAACTATGGTAAAAATATGTAAAAAAAAAATAATAAAAGATACAGGTTACTGAAGGTGTTTTTTGCACATGAAGGTGGCAAGAAATGTGAACTTGAAGCTTGAATAAGAATTAAAAAGTTTTCACGAGTAAATTAACTTTTTCCGGGAGTCAGAAAATTTACCCCAATGCAAATATTATTTTTTCTTTACATTTTCCATAGTTAATGAGTTTATCACCTGGAGATTAGACACCCTAGATCATTTTCCTTATAGATTACCCACCCTAATGCTATGGGGTTAGGTAGGTTAGGTAGGTTAGGTTAGGTTAGGTTAGGTTAGGTTAGGTTAGGTTAGGTTAGGTTAGGTTAGGTAGGTTAAGTTAGGTTAGGTTAGGTTAGGTAGGTTAAGTTAGGTTAGGTTAGGTAGGTTAGGTTAGGTTAGGTTAGGTTAGGTTAGGTTAGGTTAGGTTAGTGTTCATATCTTTAATCATTAGGTGATATAAGCCGGGGATGCTTAATCTTCAGGTGATCCCAGACCTCCCTCCTACCTCACTAAATAATATATACATTTAAAGGACACCTAAACGACCTTAATTAACAGGTAAGCTAAGAAGAGGTATTGTCAACACAGGTATTTACACGGTGGAGAAACTTACACTCAACACGTAAATCTGAATAAAGATGTAAAAAGGCCTTTTAAGTCTGTAAGCCCCTCCCTAAGTCTGTTTACAATGCTACTGTAGGAGACGGGATTTCCTTGTTTACATAGAGTCAGCTGGTAGATGGGGTGAGGTTACCAGTTAGATTGTTACTCTTGTCTCACCTGAGGTTCTGGCAGGTAGTGACTGATGGTGGTAATTAGCGCTCACAAGTAATTCAGGCTATCTCTTAATCAATTGGGGGGGAGGAGAGAATTTGTTTAGGTTTCTTCATTTTCCCGTTGTTTCTATTCTTTATTTACCTGTTTATCTCTTCCTTCTATCTCTATTCTTTTATCTTTCTTTTTATCTTTTCTCTCTTCTCTAGTAATAATACGAATAGTAATAGTAGAAGAAGGAGGAGGAGGAGGAAGAGGAGGAGGAGGAGGAGGAGAGGAGGAGGAGGAGGAGGAGGAGGAGGAGGAGGAGGAGGAGGAAGAGGAGGAGGAAGAGGAGGAGGAAGAGGAGGAAGAGAAGGGAGGGGAGGAGGAGAAGAGGAAGGAGGAGGAGGAGAGGAGGAGGAGGAGGAGGAGGAGGGAGGAGCCTTGGGTTTATGGGTAACAAGTTTATAAATGTTGAATCAGAGGAAGAAATGTTGTTGTTTTTGTCTCACATCTACACACAAGGGAAGATAAACACACACATGTACACGAGGCAGATAAACACACACATGTACACGAAGCAGATAAACACATACATAGGTGAGTGTTTGTGTACGTGTTGAGTATTTACATAAAAACATCGTGTGGACGGGAGCAATGCCACACACACACACACACACACACACACACACACACTTCTCCTTTCTTTCTCTCCTCCCTCCCCCCCCCACACCCTCCCTCCCTCTCACACCCCTCCTCCCACACTCTCCCTCCCCCACACCCCTCCCTCCCTCACGAGGTCATATCAACACTGTACTAAAATGTGTTTACGAGACACTGGGGTAACCATAAGGAGAGAGAGAGAGAGAGAGAGAGAGAGAGAGAGAGAGAGAGAGAAGAGAGAGAGAGAGAGCGTGGATCTAGTCTCATGCAGGAGATAAATTGTATATAGATGAAGTGAGAATTTTTATAGATGGAGTAAAAATTTATAGATGGAGGAAAGGTGTTGGAGTTGGAGAGGCAGTGTTGGAGTGTTGGTGTTGGAGAGACAGTGTTGGAGTGTTGGTGTTGGAGAGGCAGTGTTGGAGTGTTGGTGTTGGAGAGGCAGTGTTGGAGGGAGATCAAAGTTTCACTCATAAATATTTACGGTCACCTCCCATCTATAAACACTCATCACTCAAGCCGAGTTTTTCCTTCTGTCTCATCCACCTGTCCTGTTGTGACGGTAAGTGTGACAGGTAACACCCCTTACCCACCTGTCTCCTGTCGGTAGTCTGTTTATTGTCGTTATTTTTTAGGATCATTTTTTTCAACCAACTTCATTTTCTTTCCTCCTTTATTTACCATCTTTCTTCTTCTTCCTCATTCTCACCTGACCTCCTCTTCACTCCATTTATATAGGATCAAACTCCATCTATACAGAATCAACTCCAGATATATTTAGGACCAAACTCCATCTATATAGAATCTAACTCATCTATATAGGATCAAACTCCATCTAAATGGACCAAACTCCATCCATATAGCCTCACCTGCATGCACACCTGGTCGCTCAGCTACACAAACACCCAGGCAGCTTACTCCTCACCACCTCCTTCCCTCCCTACCTCCTTCCCTCCCTACCTCCTCCTGTCGCCGATATGTAAACAGTGGACAACATGCAGGTGGGGCTCGGGGTGTAGTGCCTCATGATCCTTAAGTAGAACAAAACGTAGATATGACTGTAAGTAGAGGTTGACCTACATAAGTAGATCTCGTGTACTGTAGACTAGAGCGTAGATAGATAATTAGGAAATAGCATAGTTACGTGGATTAAGTAGACAGATTTTCATACACTGATCAAACATATACAGTCAGTAACAGTCAGCAGACAGTAACACTCGACCTTGACTGAGTACTGGGGTATGACTGACTGACTGACTGACTGACTGGTGACTGTTTAAATGGGATTCAGTCCATCATAGGCACCTCGTCACTCTACTGGGACGCACTTTAATAGGTCTTACTCCACATGGTTAGGTTAGGTGGTGTGGGCGGCGAGTGATGGGGGCGTGAGGGCGGGTGTGTATGTAGGCGGCAGGGATAAAATTAGCCACATATTAAATAGAAAGAGGAGGCTGGATGTAGGTAGGGAGAGAAGAATGAAGGGGGAAGGGAGGGAAGGAGAGAGGGAGGGATGGAATGTAAGGGGTTAGGGGGAGGAGGAGAGAGGAAATGAAGGAGAGGTGAGAGGGAAAGATAGAGAGAGAAGATGGAATATATGAGGAAAGATATGAACAGAGAGAGAGAGAGAGAGAGAGAGAGAGGAATCGGCAGGTAAGATCCCAGGTACCCAGGTGGAAGGAGGCAACAATCTCAGGTATAGAAGCGGACAGGTGAGGATAAGTGTGTTGGTTAAGGTGAGTGTGTGGGCAGATGATGAGGCCCTTAACTCCCTCCCCTCCCAGGTATCTACACGTCGGCGTTATACCTCCATATATCCCCATTACAGGTAGATATACTCACAAGGCGGTATACTGTATATGCCAGATTTGTTATACTGAGGTTAGCATATAGGAGTTGGAACGTCTAAAAGCTATAAGAGAGAGACATTACAGAATATACTTATAAGTTATACTAGCATATTATCTTGTTATAGAGTATAGACGTAGATGACTTATAGTGAATATATCAGATTTATATAGTGATGTCAGTGTCCACGGAGAAGATGATGTCATTTACTTGAAGATAGTGACTTCACGTATGTTTAAAGATTATATTCATCTTATATACACCTTTAGGGTTATTGATGTATATATACCTTATGGTTCTATATATTCCTGTAGTAAGTCAGGTATACAGGTCTTGGTTAGTGGTGAATAGTTATGTATACTGGAGTGAATAAGTGTACTCGAGTTTGTAGGTGTATGAATTATAGAAGGTTTATACATTTATACACTATGTATGTATGTATGTATGTATGTATGTATGTATGTATGTATGTATGTATGAATGACTTTGTATGTATGTATGTATGTAAGTCCCAGAAGCATAATTACAATCCAAATTATAAGTCTTCCTAACGTAACCTAACGTAACCTAACGTAACCTAACGTAACCTAACGTAACCTAACGTAACCTAACCAACCCTGATATAAACTCCTCCTCCCCCCCGTCACCCAGCTCAGCAACTCTTCCTCTTCTCTAATTGGTTGTCTGGGAAATGACGCCACATCCACCTGATTGGTCGATTACTACAACTCAATTAGTACAAGCTGTCTAATACGGCTGTTTGTTAGTATATTTTGTTTTGTTTCAAGGGGCGAATTATTATTATTTTTATATTATTTTTTTTATTTCAATTAGTGTTTTTTTTTTAGGCATAACTCGTGTAGTTTTGTGGCCATTGGTTCATTTTATCAAACACACTCATTTACGGGACGAGGAAAGGTTGAATTAACCCCGCAGGAGAGGGGAGAGAGAGAGAGAGAGAGAGAGAGAGAGAGAGAGAGAATTATATTTACAATAGACTGACAAAATGACGTCATTCTCGACACAGTAAATTAGTTCTGTTATTTGTTTGGTTTCAGTATTGTCTTTCCTTTAATTCCCTGGTTTATTGTCTTGTTTATTATCCTCTTGTTTATTGTTTTAGTCTTATTTATTACTTATTTACCTGTAATGATTTTAATTACCCCCTCCCCTGCCCTCCCCCCTCCTCCGCCCTCCTCCCCATGAGCTGATACAAAAAGTTGATATCAAGAGAAATGTGAGAGAAAGTTTAGATGGTCTAACTTAGCTGATTATGGTGTGTGTGTGTGTGTGTGTGTGTGTGTGTGTGTGTGTGTGTGTGTGTGTGTGTGTGTGTGTGTGTGTGTGTGTGTGTGTGTGTGTGTGTGTGTGTGTGTGTGTGTGTGTGTGTGTGTGTGTGTGTGTGTGTGTGTGTGTGTGTGTGTGTGTGTAGATATGATACATTTGAATATTTGTATGTATAAATGAATGTATATAATATGTATGTGTGGGATGTATGTAAACAGTATACTCACAGACACACACACACACACACACACAGACACACACACACACACAGACACACACGCACACACACACACACACACACACACACACACACACACACACACACACACACACACACACACACAGTCATGAACAAGCTATATTAAGTCTGCTATAGGACAGATAATTGGTGCGTTTGGTCGAAAATCTTAGGATATCCCGGTGACATGTCCATACTTACCCAGTCAGTCCTGATAGGGATCGAAGATGGATGGCGGGCGGATCTCACCCTCCCTCTCTCCTCCCTCTCCCTCTCCTCTCTATCCCTCTCCCTCCCACCCCTCTCTCCCTCTCTCTATCCCTCTCTCCCTCCCTCTGGCGGATTATCACTGATCACGCACAGTATATTACCTGTTCGATCGTGAAGAAAATAAGGTAATGGTAGAGATTTCTGATGATAAATGTGAATTACAAAGGAAAATGACAAACAAGAATAAATATAGCTTATAAAAGGTGTTTATAGAGATTAGGAATAACACAGGTGGGTATAAGGTTAATTACAGGTGGGTATAAGGTTAATTACAGGTGGATATAAGGTTAATTACAGGTGGATATAAGGTTAATTACAGGTGGGTATAAGTTAATGACAGGTGTATAATGATAGCAGGGTATAAGGTTAATTACAGGTATGTTAATTACAGGTGTATAAAGTTACGGTAGGTATATGTTAATTACAGGTGGGTATAAGGTTAATTACGTTAGATTTTATGTTAATTTTTCAATGTTTATAAATTTTAATGTGAATGTGTTTCCTGCTGTGCCATAATTTATATAGAGATATATATTTTTACTAAAGAACTAAAGGAATAAATAAAATTGATGGCAAAATATTATAAAAATGTTTAAATTCGATGTTAGTGATTTAGTGAAAGCTTTTAAGGGGATAATTTATGTGTTGCTTTGATGTTTGTAGTTGGTTTACGTGGAAAATATATATTGAGAGAAATAGTGTTAGAAATTAATGAAGGAATATAAATCCTGGAATTACCATAGATGTTAGTGGGTTAGTTTGGCTTGATATAGTATTATTATTAACTTAGCCTAATTTAACCTTATTGAACTTAAACTAACCTAATTTGCCTTATCTTTACTTAATTTATTCTAAACACACACACACACACACACACACACACACACACACACACACACCAGAGTGTTTTATTTAGTTGATGTAACCAATTTTTCTATGATTAAAACCAATAACATTTGGCTTAAAATTAGATACATTTGTTTCTTCTGTTTACTTGGTCTGTTTCTCTGTTGACACGCCTGTTGTAGTGGGATTAATATGAGTGATAGTGATGTAATGAACGACTTTAAACGGGACAATACGACATTAAACGGGACAACAGGCACAACAGTTGGCATCACCTTCCTCCTCACCACCTCACCTCCTCCTCCCTACTCCTCCTCCACCACCTCCTCCTCCTCCTCCTCCTAGTTCTCCTCCTCCTCCTCCTCCTCCTCCTCCCTCCTCCTCCTCCTCCACTATCCTTCATCTCTCTGGTTATAAAAGGAAAAACAAAAAACATTACGAGAATTAGATATATTTGTGACTGTTGCTCAGCCTAATGTGTGGAATGAGTTTTACTGTGGAATTTTCAGTAAATAAATAGTCTTAGGAACAATTTTTTCGTGAACAAGACCCATTATAAATGTACAGTGAACAAATCATATACTAGAAATACCTTTGATGAACAAGTCTCAGAGTGAACAGTGTCCAACACGCCCACACAAGAGGGCGTAGGTCACAGGACTTAGTGTTTAGGACTTTGGGCTATAGATGATATACTGTATGGACCAGAGAGACTCTTTTGTGTGCATTTTATAGCCAAGGAGAGGGGTAGGGGGTGGTGGGGGGGAGGGGGGTAGGGAGAGGTAGGCAGGAGGGGGGGAAGGAGGTATTGAGGAGGGAGGTGGGGAGAGGAAGGAGAGGGGAGAGAGGGAGAGGAGAGGAGGGAGAGGGGTGGAGAGAGGGAGACAGGGGAGAATGAGGAGGGACAGGGAGTGGTTAGAGAGACAGGGGAGAGAGAGGGGAGAGAGAGAGGGGGGGAAGAGGGAGAGAGAGGGGGGAAAGAGGGAGAGAGGGGGGAAGAGGGAGAGAGAGCTCCTCAAGTTAATGGCTATTGTGGAATATTTGGATATAAACCCACATAATGATGGATAAAGATGTGGACAAACAGATGGATAAAGAGGTGGATAAAGAGGTGTATAAAGAGGTGAATAAAGAGGTGGATAAAGAGGGTGGATAAAGAGGTGGATAAAGGCAGACGGGGAATGAATAAGTGACACTCCGGGTTTGAAGGGAAGGTAAACTGGACTTAATTGGATGATGTCTGTAGCAGGTCCCCCTTTGTGCTTGATGGGAAGGAAGAGGAAGGGGAGGGGAGGAGATGGGAAGGGAAGGGGGAGGAGAAAAGAGATGATTGGTAGGAGGGAGACAAGAGGAGATAATGGGAAGTGTGGGAGAGAAGGGAAGAAAGGTGATGGGAAGGGTGGGAGAGGAAGGTAGGATGGGAGGGGGTAGGGAGATGATAGGTAAGGGAGAGGAAGGAGATGGGAGGTAGGAGATGATAGGTAAGGGAGAGGAAGGTAGGATGGAGGGGGTAGGGAGATGACAGGTAAGGGAGAGGAAGGGAGTGGAGGGGGAGATGATAGATAAGGGAGAGGAAGGGAGGATATGATGGGAAGGGAGAGAAAAAAGGATGGTTTGGAGGAGAGAGAGAATAATGGAAGGATATAGAAGAATAGATGATAGGAAAGGGGAGAGAGAGAGAGAGAGAGAGAGAGAGAGAGAGAGAGAGAGAGAGAGAGAGAGAGAGAGAGAGAGAGTAGAGAGAAAAAAAATTAACAAATAAAGAAAATAAATTAAATCCAATATCATGGCTGAATATACATACATACATACATACATACATACATACATACATACATATATACACACATACATACATACACCAAGATTGAGTAGTAGTTATACATGGCGTTATACAGATAGGAGGATATACATAATACATAGCTGATATACATAGTGAGTTGATAATAATGAGATCAGTATTTGAGGTTTGATATAAGGAAAAGAAATGTAGACACAAGTTGATGATCTGGGGAGGATGAGAAGGAAGAAGAAGAAGAAGAAGAAGAAGAAGAAGAAGGAGGAGAAGAGAAGGAGGAGAGGAGAAAGAAAGGAGAATAGAGTAATGTACAAAAAGGGTCTTTGGGGGGAGGGGAGGGGGGAGATGGAGAGGGTGGAGTAGGTGGAGAAATACAGGGCTGGAATGGGGGGGGTGAGGTAAGTGTGTGTTTGGGGGGGGGAGAGGGGAGTAAAAGGAAGAGGTCGAGAGAGGAGGGACTGGCTGTAGTGAGGGAGAGAATGTGTAGGAATGAGGGAGAGAATGTGTAGGAATGAGGGAGGGAACGAGTAGGAGGGAGGAGGGGATGAGTAGGAGTGAGGGAGGAAAGAGAGAGAAACAGGAGGAATATGATAAAGAGTACAATACTAGAGTACATATGCACATCGCACGATACAACGCCAGAGTACATACAGAAGAAACAGCGCAGGTCCATAAAATACTTGAAATATCTGAGTACATTAATTAAAAGTGCAATACCAGAGTACATGCAGACATAGTTAGTAATAATACAGAGATAGTACAGCCCTTTACTATTCAGGGAGTAAACAAAACGAGTACAGAGAAGGTGTAACGAGTACCTGTACCTCACATAAACATTAAAGGTGTCCCTAAACAGGTGCGTGACGACACCTGACGAGACATCTCATTAGCAGGTGATCGTTACGTGTTCCCGGAAGTTCAGGTGAGCTCAAAAGGTACTTACCACCTCATTGGAGACTTGTGTTGATAGTTAGTAGGCGGTTATGATGATGCCAGCCAGTCAGAAGAGGACCTTTGACGGAGGTAGCCAATCAACGGGGGGCTTAATGGCGTAGCTAGCCAATCAACGGGGTCTTAATGACAGATCTAGCCAATCAGCAGGCCCTCGTGGTGTTATGGGTCGTATAGACGCTGGACTATCATAGGCCCTCCTCCTCCTCCTCCCTCCCTCCCTCCCTTCGCCCTCCCACTTTTCCTTCTCCTCCTACTACCCTCTTCTCCTCCTTTCTTTCTTCCTTTACATCTTCCTTCTATTCATCCTCTCTCGTTTAGAATTCGATTGATGTCCATCCTCCTCCTCTGTCTCTCTCTGTCTCTTCGTCTCTCTGTCTCCTCTCTCTGTCTCTTGCTTTTGTTATACGTTTTGGGCTCTATTCTATCGACCCCTTTCATCCGTCTCTCTTGGAATTCCATCGTTTCATCCCCTTCTTGTCCCTTTTCATAAACCCTTTCACTTCCCCACCACCACCACCACTACCCTTCAACACCACTACCATCACTCTCCCTCACTCACCACCACTACCCTTCCAAAACCACTACCATCACCACCTCCCCACCACCACCACCATCACTTCCTCACCATCACCACTACCCTTCAACACCACTACCATCACTCTCCTCCCACCACCACCACTACCATCACTCCTCCTCACCACCCCACCACTAATCTCTCAACACCACTACCATCACTACCTCACCACCACACCATCACCCTTCAACACCACTACCATCACTACCTCCCTCACCACCACCACTACCCTTCAACACCACTACCATCGCTACCCTCCCCTAGCTCACCAGCCACTACCCTTCAACACCACTACCATCACTAGCCCTCCCTCACCACCACCATTACCCTTCAACACCACTACC
>NW_024725489.1:4858362-4878362 GCF_018991925.1 Homarus americanus | reverse complement strand
CTCCCTTCTTCCCTCCTCTCCTCCTCCCCATCTCTCACCATAAACGAAGATTTATTTCCCCCTCCTCCTCCCTCCCCTACTTTCCTCTACCTCCCCCCCATCCTTCCTTCCCCTCGCCCTCCTCGCCCTCTCCTCACCCCTCCCTTCACCCCAATTAATAGGTAGACATGAACCGTCACTTTCGATTTAATTTAAAACTTTTATTTTACTTAACTCTCTCAAGCGAAGAGATTTTTGTAGTCTGATGATCTTTTGAAAGTGACACGTTAATTAACAGGTTGTCGAGGGTCACCTTCTACCTGGTTAAAGACGAGGTGGTGGTGGTGGTAGGTGGTGGGGTGTGTGGTGGGGTGGGGTGGTGTAAGGTGTGGGTGGTGGTGGTGGTGATATTATTACTATTGTTATTTTGTTCAAAGGAAACCTAGTTAACCAATGGTGGGGCACACGACCACACACGACTATAAACACCACAACCACACAGAACGACCCCAAAAGGACCCCATCCCATACGTTTTATTTGAATTGCCAGCACACACAGACACACACACACACACAGACACACACACACACACACAGACACACACCACACACACAGACACACACACATACACACACACACACACCCTAGTGACGCCTCCGCTGGCATCCACTCATCATAATCTCGTCATAAACCTCGGTGATATCGTTTCGTGAGTCACTTAACTTGGCCAACACATTTTTGGCCCAAACGTGAATTTGCTGAGAGGATTAACGTCTCTATCCTGCAAACGAGACATTGACTTTGGTGAAGGATTTTCTTGTTCTTTCTTTCTTTCTTTCTTTTTCTTTTCTTTCATTCTTTCATTCTTTCTTTAATTCTTTCTTTCTTTCTTGCGTGAGTATTGTTTATTTTTGCTGTTGGTGTTAATATATAAAATGGGTCTTATATTTTACCTGTGCGATTCTCAGGTGATTTGGGGTAAGCTTACAGAGACGCTCAAGGGAATGTTTTGTTAAGGATCAGCTGATTTATGTAAACAAAGATGGTCTATGACTCATTTCTTTAACCTCAATTAATTTAACAGCTGATCTATGTAAACAATGCTGTATTTACGTTAATTTTAAGGTCGTGTTCTCACTTCAACTACGAGACAAATATGTCGACCACTATGTAACGAGACTCAACTACGTGTATTAACTCTATAAGCGACCAAAATAATTATATTCTCGTTTAATTTTTTTTAGGGTAACTTTGAAAAAAACACACAAGACTCGAACCTTGGTACTGTATATATAGAGTTGAGTGATCGTGCCCACTTGCCCTAACAAACCATAGTGACTTGTGTGTGTGTGTGTGTGTGTGTGGGGAGGGGGGGAGGGGGGGTCATTCACATCAGTTAATAATAGCTTATTTTCAGAAAGATTACATACATACATACATACATACATACATACATGCATATACAAACATACATACATAAATACATTATTAAAACACCACACAGAAGATGAATCAAGATTATTTATAAGACCAGAGATATACCAGTAGTGCCGCGAGCGTTATTCAAAGTACATTATTGGAACCCTCGTCTTCCAAACCCTATCATTAGGTCTTGGGAATAATTATACTTCACCTAACCTGTTAAATATAGATCAAGTGTTATTAATTTGTTAGTGATAGACGTTTATGTGTAACCCAAGACTAATTTATGCTGGTGATTGAGTCTTATTAATGTTTTTGTTTGTAACTTAACCTAATGATTATTGTTGTTGTTTTATTGAACTGGTTATTACGAGTTTAATATAATACTTCAATGTGGAGTCTTATTATACTTGTTATCGTTGGTGGTTATAAGGACCAAAGCTTAATAAATGGTCTTGTATTAGTATTTATGCCTGTAGGCCCAACCCAACCCAACCCAACCTAACAAATACATTATATATATTATTTTACACCTGTTAATTAAAAATATCACCTGTAATTAATATTTCCCTCTCGTCTTACAGGTGAGTGTGATGATAACCTCTTACTAATGCCTGGACACAGTAAGTACTATATATATATATATATATATATATATATATATATATATATATATATATATATATATATATATATATATATATATATATATATATATATATATATATATATATATATATATATATATATATATATATATATATATATATATATATATATATACCTTTTGTTTTAATATACCAAGTAAGCATATAACAATGTGTATATAAACATCAACAACAACAAAAACAAAAACAAACTGAAAAAGGAAAAAAAAATAATAATTGTTTTTTTTGGGGGGGGTGGGGGTGGGGGAGGATTTAAAGAGAAAGGAAAGATTTGAACGAATATTAAAATTGAAAGAGATTTGATGAATGTTTTGAGGTGATGTAGGAGGTAAGGTGGGGTTTAGAGGGGGGTGAGGAGGTGAGGGAGGGGTCGTGGGGGGTGAGAGGGGTGTTCCGTGGGTAGGGGTGAGGGGGAGGGTTTTTTTTTCATCACCATATTCATAACATTCACCATTACCATCACCATCACTACCATCATCACCACCATCACCATCATCATCACCATCATCATCACCATCACCATCATCATCACCACCATCACCATCACCATCACTACCATCATCACCACCATCACCATCCAGTCAACAACAACAAAGCTCTTCTCCTCCTCCTCATCAACAGGTGTTCAAATTACACCTCACACGGCCAACAGGTGTACGTCACATCTCACCTGTCGCCTCGGTAAATGTCTGGTAGGGAAGATTTGAGGCATTGTCCCCACTCCACCTCCCCAATTAACACCTCCCTCACTTCACCTCCCCACTCCCCACTCACTTCCTCACTCCAATCCGTACTCTTCATCTCCCCACTCACCTCCAAGCTCATTCCCTCACTTCACCTCCCCACTCATTCCCTCACTTCACCTCCCCACTCATTTCCTCACTTCACCTTTCCACACCTCCCCACTCTCCATGTCCCCACTCACCTCCCCACTCTCCACGTCCCCACTCACCTCCCTACTCCAACTTCCCACTCATTTCCCCCCTCTCCACCTCCCCACTCACCTCCTTCGCCCCGCCTAATGTCGACTCCCATTAAAAACTATTTAGACTATGAAGCAATTTTTAACTTAGTCTTACAGGTGTGTGTGTGTGTGTGTGTGTGTGTGTGTGTGTGTGTGTGTGTGTGTGTGTGTGTGTGTGTGTGTGTGTACGTACTTACCTGCGTGTGTGCGTGCGTGTATAATCCTTCGTACAGTGGTTAGTGTCAGTTAGTCGTGGGCGTAAAGTTTAAATTAGATTCGCTTCCTTTTCAAGTCTGTGAGAGCGAGGCGGTGTGTGTGTGTGTGTGTGTGTGTGTGTGTGTGTGTGTGTGTGTGTGTGTGTGTGTGTGTGTGTGTGTGTTACGACTAGCAAGGAACGTGTCCATATATGTCCTGACGTGCTAGTAGAGAGAGAGAGAGAGAGAGAGAGCTTTATTCGCTTCTATTATCTTCACATTATTTAAGTCGCTCTTAAGGGGGGGGTTAGGGGGGGGTTTATTTTCTACGTCTTTTTAGGAATATTTGTGTTGAATTGGGGGGATTTTCTGTCGTTTATTTTTGCTTCTATTTTTGTCTGAGATTTTTTTCTTATTATACTAATTTTAGGATCGATTTCAGGAGTTTGTAGTCGTGTTTTCTTGTGTTTTTTTTGGGGGGGAGGGGGGTCGGTTTTTGCTCTTATTTGTCGTTTTGATACATTAATTTTCTTTTTTCTCCTTCTAATTTTCGTCGATTTAAGTAGTTTATTGTCGTTTTTCGTCGATTTAAGTCGTTTATTGTCTTTTTCGTCGATTTAAGTCGTTTATTGTCATTTTTCGTCGATTTAAGTCGTTTATTGTCGTTTTTCGTCGATTTATGGCGTTTATTTTCCTTTTCATTTTTTTATCGTTTTGTCAACAAGTCAGGCGCCGAGGGTGTAGTAACGAGCCTTCACAAGTCCTAAACTTTGTCAATTTGGCAGAGTGTGTGTGTGTGTGTGTGTGTGTGTGTGTGTGTGTGTGTGTGTTTACTGTTTCCTCTCCTCCTCTATTTATTCATCATATTTATTCACCACGTGCAGTTATTCCTCTCATCAGTTATAACTATTCTCTTTTTTGTTACTCTTATTCTTCTTCTTCACTTACTCTTTACTGCTAATTTTTCCGCCTCCTCCTCTTCCTCTTATTTCTCCTCCTACTCTTATTCCTCCTCTTCTTTTTCATCCTTTTCGTCTTCTTACTCCTCTTCCTCCTCATCATCCTCATCCTCCTCTTATCCACCTCCCTCCTTCTCCTCTTCTTACTCCTCTTTCTCCTTCGTTTCTTCCTCCTCTTCTCCATTGATTGAAAGACGTCTGCCACCTCATCTTCTACACATAGTCTGGACGGTGCCTTCATTACGCCGGCCGCCCGCTACGTGATGGATTTCCTGGATGTTTGAGAAAATTTTCCTCCAGAATATCAACGGGAGTCTGTGGAGGTGAATTGTTGATAGCGGGAGGTGCGTTAGGCGTCCGGTAGAGGGCAGCAGCAGCGGGAGGTTAGTTAGTTAGTTAGACATCCGGTAGGGGGCAGTAGCAGCGGGAGGTTAGTTAGTTACACGTCCGGTAGGGGGCAGTAGCAGCGGGAGGTTAGTTAGTTAGTTAGACGTCCGGTAGAGGGCAGTAGCAGCGGGAGGTTAGTTAGTTAGACGTCCGGTAGGGGGCAGTAGTAGCGGGAGGTTAGTTAGTTAATTAGTTAGACGTCCGGTAGAGGGCAGCAACAGCAGTAGCAGTAGTAGTAAACAACACCTTTCCCTGTGGTCTAAGTCTTCTAGATTCACAATATCAGGATTTTTGTGGTCCTTCCAGTTTATGATGACGAGAAATTAAGTTTATATTATATGTAGAGGAGTGTTTTAGATCACTGTGAGTTAAAGGAGGTGTTAGATGCATCGTTCATCAACTGTGCTACCTGCTGCTGGGTCAAAGAGTGTTGAATATGCAGCGGAAAAGATGAAGAAATCGTATTTTTTTAAGAGAGAGAGAGAGAGTTAGAGTTTTCAAGATGACTTTCCCGGAATTTCCAGATTTTTACTTCAGGTGCATCATCCCCAAGTGGCTCACCCAACGGCACAGTCCCAGTAACTGCTTCATAACCTGGGGATCAGCTGTCGGAAACTGGAGGGGTCAGGTGGTGTGCTGAGGACCAACTTTGGCAGCTGGCTCGTGATTATGTTCCGTGTGCGAGGTTTTCCACACCAGCTGCAAGATTAACCCGGCAATGGTTCCGTGCAGCTGTACCATCTGGAAGCTAATACTGCCAGCTAAAACGGTGAGGATTACAGCTGCTCTACAATAACCAAGGTGTAGGTCTCCTCCCCTTGCTGGACCGTAGTGCGATGATATTGTTGTTGTTGGTGCATCATTCTCTTCCTGGCTGGCTCCCTGACTGGCTCCCTCGCTAGCTGGCTCCCTGGATAGCTGGCTCCCTGGCTGGCTAGACGATTAGTCGGGGCGTCGGATGGAAGTCTGATTGTGATCTAGCTGGACGACTGAACCAGGGGTCGCATGGAAGGCTGACTGTGGCTAACTGGAAAAGCCGGATGAGGGTCGCGGCAAACAGGCTGTCGATCACATCAGGCGATTTAGTAGACGGCTTTATTGATGTACAAGTTGACAGCCCCGAAGGAAGAGGTGTTTGGAGGGTGAGTGAAGGGAAGAGGTAAGCTTACTGGCGACCATAGGAGGACGACCCACACGTAAAATAACCAAAACTTTAACTGAAAGATTTATCATAAGTTTAGATAGACGATTAATGATAAGATCGGCGCTGGAACATATGACTGAAAACTGTTCTCACCTCCAAGTTGATATCATTAAGTAACTAATTAAGGTGTTACTAATTAAGGTATGAAGTATACAGGTATGTAATTAACACGTCGTTCTTTGAGAGTTTATTGAGAATATCGATGGAAAATTAACTTGGAATATTATACTGAAGAAAAAATGAAACTCGAGGCTTTGGTGGAATGTTAACTGGAATGCTGCACAGAGAGAGAGAGAGAGAGAGAGAGAGAGAGAGAGAGAGAGAGAGAGAGAGAGAGAGAGCTAGCTTTAACATCACCTGAAATATTGTCTCAAAAGTTGATTGGAAAGTTGAGTTAAAAAAAAGTTAGATGAAAGGCTGGTTGGATGGTTCCTGTGAAGGATGGCAGGATACTGGGTTATAGGACATCCTGGGTTATCGGACATCCTGGATTATAGGACATCCTGGGTTATAGGACATCCTGGGTTATAGGACATCCTGGGTTATAGGACATCCTGGGTTATAGGACATCCTGGGTTATAGGACATCCTGGGTTATAGGACATCCTGGGTTATAGGACATCCTGGGTTATGGGACATCCTGGGTTATAGGACATCCTGGGTTATGGGACATCCTGGGTTATGGGACGTCCTGGGTTATAGGACATCCTGGGTTATAGGACATCCTGGGTTATAGGACATCCTGGACTCCCCAATTTTAAAAGGACTTTCTAGACACCTGCTGCTAGATGGGATAGAAGCCATTATAATACTCACTGGAATTTATGTATAAAACTTGCTGGGTTTTGACAGGTTAGGTGAGAGAAAGAGAGAGAGAGATTTAGACACCCACAAGCTTCTATCTCTCTCCCTCTCCTCCTCTATCCCTCATGCATTCTTTCTCACCTTCTCTCTCTCTCTCTCTCTCTCTCTCTCTCTCTCTCTCTCTCTCTCTCCTCCTCTATCTCTCATGCATTTTTTCTCACCTCTCTCTTCCTTTCTCTCTCTCTCACCAAAGGGAAGTTGGCAGATAATCAACAATACCCTTGTGTCCTGCTGCCCATACTGATCAATATGGCCTCCTTACACACTTCTTGGGACATTGAGTTGATCTAGTGTATTCAACTAACTGATCATCCAACTCACTCATCTCATCCACCCAGCTCATCCAACGAATTCATGTAACTCAATCAATTAATTAACTCAGCTGATCCCTGTAGCTTAACTAATCCATCCAACTCATCCAATTCATCCAACTCATTAACTAATTCATCCAACTCATCCATCCAACACACCCAACTCATCCAGCTGATCCAATTAGAAGTTAAGAGTGACGTCAAACCGGACAACATATATGACGAGGCAGCAAAAGTTTACCTCAGCAGCTGATGTTGACCCGAGTTTATAATGGGCACACGTCAGGAGGACCCATAGGGGGGGGGGGAGAGAGAGAGATAGATAGATAGATGGAGAGATAGATAGAGAGATAGATAGATAGATAGATAGATAGATAGATAGATAGATACAACAGACAGACACACAGGCACAAATATTAGTAAGAAAAATAAAAATGAAAATAAAGAATTAAAAATAAGTATATAAACCTCACGTAAATAAATACATCAATAAACAAACAACCAAAAAAAATACACACACAAGAAAAACGAAAAACTTACAAAACTCAAGAGACAAAGACACAAATAGCAACAACAGACCCCAGACAAACACACAGACGAACAAAAACACAGACGAACAAAAACACATTTTACTGATGGAACCAAAACAAACCCTAGGCCTGGACATAAACACGATGACGTCACGGGGAAGATGCCAGATACCACCACCAGGGAGATTTTTTTAGTGTTGCCAGATATAATAATAATAATAATAATAATAATAATAATAATAATAATAATAATAATAATAATAATAATAATGTATTTTAACCTAAACTGACGTAGTACAATTTGTGAGCCAGAACTGTTTTATTGCATGTTTAGGTGAGAGACAGACAGACACAGACAGACAGACAGACACAGACAAAATAGCTATCTCCTTATCTACGGATTCCATTATCTACGGGTTCCATTATCTAGGGGTTCCATTACGTACACTTTATGGAGGCGGAAGAGGTTGTGTGTGTGTGCCGTAAAAGCTGCCTGAAGAACCCCCTTGACTACTGGCGTCCCGATTGGCTGCCTAACACACTCAGCAGTAGCAGTCTCCACCAGTCCTTGTTGTGACTGGCTCTTGTTTGGGTCTGGGAGAGGGTGTGGGAGAGGGTGTGGGAGGGGGTGTGGGAGAGGGTTGTGAGGGGTGTGGGAGAGGGGAGAAGAAGGGTGTTGGTGTGCAAGGGTGGAGATGGGATGGGTGTGTTGGGAGGAGGAGGGGTGTTGGGGAGGTGGGGTGAGGGAGGGAGTGGTGTGTTGGGGGAGAGGTGTGTGTGTGTGTGTGTGTGTGTGTGTGTGTGTGTGTGTTTTTCCCTAACATTTCAATAAATTAAATCAACATATTTACTGCACATAAATATTTATACCAACAAACTCACATTAACAGAAAAATAACCCACAATCACACCCCTGATAAAAAATAACAATAGCGACAGTAATTAAACAGCTAACAAAAAATAAATAAACATAAAAAACTCTACAAATATTGACTAAAATCCGGATTCACATTTGAAGAACGCTCAGATTATAAACAAACCCAATAAAAAAAATTAAGTTCTCTCTCTCTCTCTCTCTCTCTCTCTCTCTCTCTCTCTCTCTCTCTCTCTCTCTCTCCTCTCTCTCTCTCTCTCTCCCAATTAGTAATCAGATTTTCACATTAAATTTCCTACCTGTAATTAAGGTATTCGTTTTAGTGATGTGTTTTATTTTGGTAGAACGAAAAGGAGTCGAGGCAGAGTTTTATTTTTTTTATTTAGTCATTCATTAGTAAAAGGATGGTGTTTTATTTTGATTAAAGTAGATTGAAATGAGGGTAGGTGTGTGTGTGTGTGTGTGTGTGAGAGAGAGAGAAAGAGTGTTGGTGAGATGTGAGAAAAAACACACACCTTATCTACACACACACACACAGAGTCATGTGGGGTGATTGTGTACGTCAGGCAGTGCTGATCGCTTGTGCTGACGTTGTGGTTGATAGGGAGGAGAGGATAAAAGTAGGAATAATGGGGTGAGAGATGATGAGAATGAGTGAGAGATGCTGGTGATGAGATAAGAGAGGTGGTGTGATCTAGCTGGTTAGGAATGTTGGGTCCACACTACCAGCCAGGTGGTGGTGGTGGTGGTGTGGTGGTGGTGGTAGTGGTGGGTGGTAGTGGTGGTGGTGGTGGTGGTGGTGGTGTGGTGTGGTGGGTGGTGGTGGTGGTGGTGGTGGTGGTAGTAGTGTGATAGTGGTGGTGGTGGTGGTGGTGGTGATAGTGGTGGTGGTGGTGGGTAGTGGTGGTGGTGGTGGTGGTGGTGGTGATAGTGGTGGTGGTGGTGGTGGTGGTGGTGGTGGTGAGTGGTGATAGTGGTGGTAGTGGTGATAGTGGTGGTAGTGGTGATAGTGGTGGTGGTGATGGTAATGGTAAGTTTGTTAAGTAGTCTTGTAAAGTGTAAGGTAATGAATGCTTATAAGTGAAAACTCTATATAATGGACTATATCGATATGGAAATCCGTTATATCAAGGATCCGTTAGATATGAAACCTCCATCTAACGTTATACAGAGGGTCTGGTAGAGAGAAGATCCCTTATATCGAGGTTATATGAGAGAAGAGTCCGTTATATCGAGGTTTTATGAGAGAAGAGCCCGTTATATCGAGGTTTTATGAGAGAAGAGTTCGTTATATCGAGGTTTAATGAGAAGAGTCCGTTATATCGAGGTTTTATGAGAGAAGAGTCCGTTATATCGAGGTTTTATGAGAGAAGAGTTCGTTATATCGAGGTTTTATGAGAGAAGAGTCCGTTATATCGAGGATTTATTAGAAAAGTCCGCTATAAAGAGGATTTATTAAAGAGAAGAGTCCGCTATAAAGAGGTTTCACTGTATTAAGTAAACCGTGTAAAGTGTCGTTAATGATTCTCGTAAGTGTATAAGTAGTGTTGTAAAGTGATGAGTGAACGGCTAGGAGTTTATTAAGTAAATCTTGTAGAGGGAGGAGGAGAGGGAGGAGAGGGTGGAGTGAGAGGAGGGAGGAGGAGGAGGAGGGAGGAGGTGGAGTGAGAGGAGGAGGTAAAGGACTTATGAAAAAATTATAAATCTTTTACTTTTATTTCTTATTACTCTCTTCACTTCCTCTCTCTCACTCCTCCTGTCGCTCTTCTTACTCCTCTCTCCCTCACCCTCCTCTCCCTCACCCTCCTCTCCCTCATCCTCACTCTCCCTCACCCCTCCCTCTCCCTTACCCCTCCTCCTCACCTTCCCTCATCCCTCACTCTCCCTCACCCTCCCTCCCCTCACCCCTCACCCCTCCCTCTCCCCTCACCCCTCCTCTCCCTTCCTCACCCTCCCTCACCTTCCCTCATCCCTCACTTCCCTCACCCCTCCCTCCTCACCTCACCTCACTCTCCCTCACCCCTCACCCTCACTCCCTCACCCTCACCCCATTAATTAAGGTAGAGAGCAGCCTGGCCAACCTAATTGTCCCTTGAGTTAGGAAACAGTCCACAGGTGCAGCCAGAGAGAGAGAGAGAGAGAGAGAGAGAGAGAGAGAGAGAGAGAGAGAGAGAGAGAGAGAGAGAGGGTGTGGGGAAGCTATGCATAAAGTGTGTGTGTGTGAATGAAGTGAGCCCCGAATGTCTCCTGGGTGAGTGAGAGGAGAGAGGGAGAGGGAGATGGTGAAGGATAACATAAAAGGGGAAAGAGTAAAGGAAGGGAGTGGCAATTGATGGTGTATACAGGAGGGGGAGAGAGAGAGAGAGAGAGAGAGAGAGAGAGAGAGAGAGAGAGAGAGAGTATAGTTAGTTAGATGCATAAAACAATGAAAAGACAAGCATATAGATAGATAGATAGATAGATAGATAGATAGATAGAGTGAACAATTAAGAAGGCATTGCGAAACTGAAATTGCACTCGGGTCAGGTGACAAATCATGCTGGATGGTGCAGGCATTTGTTTTTTCTCCAAAACTGCCATCCCTATCACTTGACCTGACCTGACCTTTTGACCTTAGATGGCTGCTCTAAGGATGAAGGTATGTGTACATGTCGAGTGTGAGTTATGTGCGTGGAATTCGCTCACAGGTTATCATTGTTTATGTGCTACTCACGCGGTCAGCAGCACCGGCCGCCCCTACTCAGTCAGCGGCCGCCCTACCACGCGGTCAAGCAGCACCGGCCGCTACTCACGCGGTCAAGCAGCACCGGCCGCCCTCTGGTCATGCCGCTGGCCTACTCACGCAGTCAAGCAGCGCAGCCGCTCTGGGTCATGCCATTGGCCCCTACTCGCAGTCAGCAGCACCGGCGCTACCACGCAGTCAAGCAGCACCGGCCGCCCTACTCACGCACTGGCCGCTACTCCGCAGTCAGCGCCCCTACTCACGCGGTCAAGCAGCACCGGCTACTTCTCGCAGTCATGCAGCACTGGCCGCCCTACGCAGTCAAGCAGCGCGGCCGCCCTACCGCAGTCAAGCAGCACCGGCCGCCCTACTCACGCAGTCAAGCAGCACCGGCCGCCCTACTCACGCGGTCATGCAGCACTGGCGCCCCTACTCACGCAGTCAAGCAGCACCGGCCGCTATGCGGTCATGCAGCTGGCCGCCCTACTCACGCAGTCAAGCAGCACGCCGCCTACTCCGCGGTCATGCAGCACCGGCCGCCCCACTCGCGGTCATGCAGCGCCGCCTATACGCAGTCAAGCAGCAGCGCCCTACCACGCGGTCATGCAGCACTGGCCGCCCTACTCACGCAGTCGCAGCAGCCGCCCTACTCCGCGGTCATGCAGCACTGGCCGCCTACTCACGCAGTCAAGCGCAGCCGCCCTACTCACGCAGTCAAGCAGCACCGGCCGCCCTACCGCGGTCATGCAGCACTGGCCGCCCTACTCACGCAGTCAAGCAGCACCGGCCGCCCTACTCACGCGGTCATGCAGCACTGGCCGCCCCACTCACGCGGTCATGCAGCACTGGCCGCCCTACTCACGCAGTCAAGCAGCACCGGCCGCCCTACCACGCAGTCAAGCAGCACCGGCCGCCCTACCACGCGGTCATGCGCAGCACCGGCCGCCCTACTCACGCAGTCAAGCAGCACCGGCCGCCCTACTCACGCGGTCATGCAGCACTATCCGCCCTACCACGCGGCTGCCAGCACCGGCCGCCCTACCACGCAGTCAAGCAGCACCGGCCGCCCACCACGGGTCACAGCACTGCGCTCCCACGCAGTCACAGCACCGCCGCCTACCACGCGGTCAAGCAGCACCGCCGCCCTACTCACGCAGTCAAGCAGCACCGGCCGCCCACTTCACGCAGTCAAGCAGCACTGGCCGCCCTACTCACGCAGTCAAGCAGCACCGGCCGCCCTACTCACGCGGTCAAGCAGCACTGGCCGCCCCACTCACGCAGTCACAGCACCGGCCGCCCTACTCACGCAGTCAAGCAGCACCGGCCGCCCTACTCACGCGGGTCAAGGCACTGGCCGCCCTACTCACGCAGTCAAGCAGCACCGGCCGCCCCACTCACGCAGTCAAGTACACCCCGCCCTACTCACGCGGTCAAGCAGCACTGGCCGCCCTACTCACGCAGTCACAGCACCGGCCGCCCTACCACGCAGTCAAGGAGACCCGCCCACTCACGCGGTCATGCAGCACTGGCCGCCCTACTCACGCAGTCAAGCAGCACCGCCGCCCTACCACGCGGTCATGCAGCACTGGCCGCCCCTACTCACGCAGTCAAGCAGCACCGGCCGCCCTACTCACGCGGTCAGCGGCCGGCCGCCCTATCACGCGGGTCAAGCAGCACCGCCCACCACGCAGTCAGCAGCACCGGCCGCCCTACTCACGCGGTCATGCAGCACTGGCCGCCCCACTCACGCAGGTCAAGCAGCACCGGCCGCCCTACCACGCGGTCAAGCAGCACCGGCCGCCCCATCACGCGGTCAAGCAGCACTGGCCGCCCTATCACGCAGTCAAGCAGCACCGCCGCCCTACTCACGCAGTCGGCAGCACCTGCCGCCCTACTCACGCGTCAAGCAGCACCGGCCGCCCCACCACGCAGTCAAGCAGCACCGGCCGCCCTACCACGCAGTCAAGCAGCACCGGCCGCCCTACTCACGGTCATGCAAGCACTGGCCGCCCTACTCACGCAGTCAGCAGCACCGGCCGCCCTACTCACGCGGTCATGCAGCACTGGCCGCCCCACTCACGTCAAGCAGCACCGCCCTACTCACGCGGTCATGCAGCACTGGCCGCCCTACTCACGCGGTCAAGCGCCGGCCGCCCTACTCACGCAGTCAGCAGCACCGGCCGCCCTACTCACGCGGTCATGCAGCACTGGCCGCCCTACTCACGCGGTCAAGCACCGCGCTACCACGCGTGGTCAAGCAGCACCGGCCGCCCCACTCACGCGGTCACAGCACCGGCCGCCCCACCATGCGGTCACAACAGATATAACATGCAAGGAAGCAAACACTTAAGCATCATGTAAATAAACGTGAAGATAAAATTAATTCAGGTAATACACACCAGGTGTGTATTACCTGACTCGGTGCCGGGCAGACTCAAACTCAGGACTTAACCCAACCTAACCCAACCTAACCCAACCTAACCCAACCTAACCCAACCTAACCTAACCCAACCTAACCCAACCTAACCTAACCCAACCTAACCCAACCCAACCTAACCTAACCTACATCTCATCTAATCTCATTTATAAGAACAAAATTTACAAAGTGAATCCGTAGGAGAAAAAATATATATTAAGAGATATAAACATAAGCGACCCTAAAAGGCTTTCTCTCCTCCGCAGATTAGAAGCAGAGGCTGGAAAACAGTGCATATTTTTACCTGCTTATGCAAATTAGGTCATAAATCCTCCCTCCCTCCCTCCGTCCTGACCACTCCCCACCGTCCTTCACCATTCCTCTCCCCTCCCTGCCTCACCTCTGACCTCTCCTCCCCTCACTCTCCCCACATCCTCCTCACCCACCTCACCACCCACCCCTCACCTCCCCCTCCCCACACCCCTCCTCACCCTCCCTCACCTCACCCACCCTCCTCACCTCACCCACCAATTGTAACTTTTATATGTTGAGATGTTATGTCGACTATTAATGGTGAGTTTTTGTTGGGGAGCGGATTTTTTTATGCTTGTTTTAGGAGCCTGGAAAAAGGTGATATTGATGCCTGTAAACGTGACATCACACACACACACACACACACACACACACACACACACACACACACACACACACACACACACACACACATTTTCGTTTTTTCCTGTTATAAACAAGATATTGCCTGTGTTGGCCCAGAGGATGACCTACAGATACTTCAGCCCACGCCTTACTGTGTGTGTGTGTGTGTGTGTGTGTGTGTGTGTGTGTGTGTGTGTGTCTTCCCTGTGAACGGTGGCACAAAAGGAATTACAGAGTAGGGGGTCGCCAAAAGGGTTATAACAGAGCCCGGTGGTAAGGTTATTGTCACAGTGAATGTATTTCCAGTACATTGTTTGGTTGTGTACACAGTAGTTGACTTGTTCACACCTGCAGCGTGAAGGACATACGTGCTGTATGGTATACGTCGAGCTAGCTACTTTCCATTTAATGTTATTCACACGTGCATGAGAGGCAGTCAGGTGTGTTCTTGGTGTAGTTGTGTACATGGGTGTTGACTTAGCTACTACGTGTAAAATGTTTAGACAGTTTTAATACATCAGGTATCTCACCATCAGAGATAAAGTGCTGTCCCACCACACACACACTCAGCATACTTAGACTTATCCCTTAAAGATTTTATTTATTCAAAGTGTAAGACTGTAGAGTGTGTGGCCAGATAGCCACACACTCTATGTTTAGTTTTGTTCACATCTGCCTGAGGAACATACTGCCAGAGGTACTTATATCCTAACCTAATCTAGAGGTTACAACATTTCTTCAGATCTTGCTGCTTGCTCCATATACATGTTTCCTTGATATTCATCATGGTAAATAGATTGACTTGTGGTTGTTAGCCTTGTCTGTTGCTTCAGATTCATCGGCAACTTCTTTCCTGGTAGCAGTTTTAGGGGTTCCTTTTGACAGACCCAGAGTGTATTCAACAGTGTCTTTGTTAGATGTGGGAGTTTGTTCTGAAGTCAACTCTGTCAGGTGTGTGTGTGTGTGTGTGTGTGTGTGTGTGTGTGTTGCTTGTCTTTACGTATGTATGTGTGTGTGTGTACTGTTACCGTGTATGTATGTGTATATTTGTTGCTTGTGTGTGTATGTACGTGATGGATTGCGCTTTTTAATTACTCTTGAATATATTGGTCTCTCTCACACACAATGCCTCTATCTGAACATATTTACCTATGGTTTCTACCTGGATGATCGATGGTAGAACACACACACACACACACACACACACACACACAACACCTTCCTGATGATTGCCGATAAATTATTGACGGTTATTCTGTCTGTGTGTGTGTCTGGTTGTTTATTTCTGTCTGGGTGTCTGTCTTTGTCTGGGTGTCTGTCTGTGTAATTGGTTACTTGTCTGTCTGTCTGGTTGTTTTTCTGTTTGGTTTTTGTTGTTATTATTATTATTGTTTTATTATTATTTTGCGAGAAGTTAAATCTGTGTGGGTCAAATGAGAGAGAGAGAGAGAGAGAGAGAGAGAGAGAGAGAGAGAGAGAGAGAGAGGGCAGCATGACAATCAACCCAAATTCCACATCTTGACACAACAATACGACTTGTAGACGAACTATCAAACCTCTGTGATGGTACTACTGCCTGGCGATGGTACTACTGCCTGGCGATGGTACTACTGCCTGGCGATGGTACTACTGCTCGGCGATGGTACTACTGCCTGGCGATGGTACTTACTGCCTGGCGATGGTACTACTGCCTGGCGATGGTACTACTGCCTGGCGATGGTACTACTGCCTGGCGATGGTACTACTGCCTGGCGATGGTACTACTGCCTGGCGATGGTACTACCGTCTGTGATGGTGGACAGTTGTAGCGAGTTTCGAGAGCAGACTACGAATCCAAAGATGATCTCTAGCTACGAGACGTTCGACCCCTTCTACGAGACCACGAGTCATTGAAACGAGACCCCGAACCCTTTGTATGAGACCACGAATCTGTGAATGAGGCCTCGACCTCCTCTTGCGTGATCATGATCCTGCTGAACGAGATCTCGACCCCCTTGTAAGAGACCTCGAGACTTGCAAACGAGATCTTGAGACTTGTGAACGAGGCTTCGAACCTCGAGAGGAGATAGTGGATGTACTTGACTCAGGAGAGAGATTATACAACAACACAATGGGGAGTACGAAGAGGGGGAGAAGGAGAGGGAGGGTGAGAAAGAGGGGGCATGGAGGAGAGAAAGAGGGAAAAAAAGAATGGAGCATAGAGAAGAGAAGGAGAGGGAGTGAGAGAGAAAGAGGGAACATGGAGGACAGGGAGAAAGGAAGAAGGAGAGAGAGAGAGAGAGAGAGAGAGAGAGAGAGGAGAGGAGCCGAGGGTATTACTAAGCTGAAGGTATGCGGTACAAGTTTTACATACACGCACACACACACACACACACACACACACACACACACACACACACACTGTCGCACCAGAGAAAGTTGTGCACTCGACAAGTTGTAAACTCCTCGAGTGAGAGATAAGGCAAGTCTCGTCTAGCAGTAACAGGATAGGGAACAGGAGGAGGAAGAAGAGCAGCAGGAGGAGGAAGAGCAGGAGGAGGAGGAGGAAGAGGAGGAGGAGGAGGAGGAGGAGGAGGAAGAGGAGGAGGAGGAGGAGGAGAAGAAGAGTAGGAGAAGAAGGAGGAGGAGGAAGACTTCTGATTTTTATCCCTGGCAGTATATGAAGTGGAGACGGGTGACATTTCAGTTGAAGGAGAGTGACGATCAGGTTCAGTGCCATCAGGGAGGGGTTGTTGTGTTGTGTTGGTGTCTACTTCTGAGAGGGTGTTGATATGGTTTACAGACAGACAGACAGAGAGTAGACAGACAGACAGACAGAAGAGAGTAGACAGACAGACAGACACGCCCCCACACTCACACGTTAACATAACACATAGCCCCACACAGGCCCGCCCCACATACGTACATTCCCCTCCCCATAAATACATGCCCCCACACACACGTATCCCTTCCTCCCCCCACACACACACTGTCCCTCCCTCCACACACACACGTCCGTCCCCACACGCCCTTCTCTCTCACACACACGCCCCTTCTCCCACAACACACGCCCCTTCTTCCCCACACACGCCCTCCACATATATAAAGCAAATATTTAAACAGAAGATTGAACCAACAGCTGCTGGCCTGCTGGCTGGGTGCAGAAGTCATTGACCTCACCATACTAACACAAGGTTCCTCTGCCGTCACCATACACTATATATTATTGATAGGGCATATCTTCTCGCCCTCCCAGGTACACATATTGGACCATTATCACCCAAATTCTACTGTGGCACCTGTTGGAAATTTGTTCATCTGTTCTCTGTGTATATAAGAACTTGTTGGTGTGTTTGTTCTCTGGAGTATATTGGAAAGTGTTCATTTGTTTATCTGTTCTCGCCTGCCACACACACACACACACACACACACACACACACACACACACACACACACACACACACACACAGGAAATTGTCCATTTGTTCCTATCTCTTTCAATTCATCGCATTTGTTTCTGTTGGCTGTGGTATTGTTTGTTGTTGTTGTTGATATTGTTGTTGTTGTTGTTGTTGTTGTTGTTGTTGTTGCTGTTGTTTATCAGGAAATAAAATTAATAATGTATCGCAAAATTATCTTCAGAATTTAAATATTGAAATTGTCTTATGTTAATCTAAAATCACCTTATTAATCTGTCTTTCTGTCTGTCTGTCTCTCTGTCTGTGTACCGTATCTGTCTGTCTGTCTGTCTGTGTCACACTAGCATAAAGACACAATCCAGGTGATGGACTTTGATACACACCTGAGCTCTAACTTAATCAAGGCCAGTAAATATACCTGACACCTGACTCTATGTGTGCTTTGAGTCAGGTAGAGAGTCACTGATGTGTGGCTGAAATATACTTTTTAAATATATTACTGTATAGGTGTGTGTGTGTGGGGGGGTGTGGGGAGGGGTGTGTGGGGTGGGGGGCTAAAAGACAGACAGACACACACATACTGACTCACGGGGTTAAGTCATCGTACTCACGGGGTTGTCATCGTAATTAGGGGCTGAAGTCATCGTACTCAAGGGGCTGAAGTCATCGTACTCAAGGGGTCAACAAACACTCTAGTCTTATGCTGTTGTTGTTTTTGTCTTTATTTGTTTTAATGTTATGTTTACCTCATTTGCATATCCGTTGCTAATCATTTCCTCATTTACATATTACCTGTCCTTTTTACCTTGAGATCCACGTTAATATGAATTTTTTTTTTTTTTTCATGATTTTCAGGTAAGATTTTTGGCCGCCGTGTCAAATTTAATTTTTATCGCCTTAAATGTCAAATTATGAAGCAAAATATTTATCTTTCTTTTCATGGGTTATTTACGTTAGAATTTACAAAGAAACATATGTAAAAAATTATGTAAATGCTCAATCGTACCTTTGTGGATATTTTGTTTACATATTTACCTTGTTGTTGTTAATGTTGTACCTGTGTTTGTATGTGAGTCAGGGGTGTGTGGGGAGGGGGGGGGGGAGGGAGGGAGGGAGGGAGGGAGTGGGGTGTGGGGAAGAGAGAGAGGAGGATAGGAGGAGGAAGGATGGGAGAGAGTGAGGAAGGAGAGGCAGGGGTGGAGGGAGGGTGAGGGAGGGAGGGGGGGGGGATGGGGGATGGGATGAGGGAGGGAAATTGACAGGACAGCAACTTATGCAGCAATAGTATAGCGAGCAGCAGCAGGCCAGGAACAGCAGCAGCAGGGCCAGGAACAGCAGCAGCAGGGCCAGGAACAGCAGGGCCAGGAACAACAACAACAACAGCAACAGCAACACCAACACCAATAACAACAACAGCACCAGTAACAACAACAACAACAACAGAGCCAGCAGTAGGAGAGGCTGCAGAAGCAATTAGCGTCAATTTCTGGGTAGGGAGGCTGTGGATTTATCGTCAACTCACAAACGAACTCTCTGAAAGGTCACAACACTCCTGACAGATGACAGGGTTGACGCTGATAATGTGCTGACAGATGATACGACTGGCGATCATAATGTGCTGATAGATGATATGTGCTGTGATATGACTGACGGTGTTAATGAGCTGACAGGTGATATGGCTGACGGTGCTAATGAGGTGTCAGGTGATACGGCTGATAGTGTTAATGAGGTGACACGGCTGGCAGTGTTAATGAGCTGACTGCTGACACGGCTGACAGTGTTAATGAGCTGACAGGTGATATGACTGACGGTATTAATGAGCTGACAGGTGATATGGTTGACGGTGTTAATGAGGTGACAGGTGATATGACTGACGGTGTTAATGAGCTGACAGTGTTAATGAGCTGACAGATGATATGGCTGACGGTGCTAATGAGCTGACAGGTGACACGGCTGACAGTGTTAATGAGCTGACATGATATGGCTGACGGTGCTAATGAGCTGACAGGTGACACGGCTGACAGTGCTAATGAGCTGACGATAGATTAGCGATAATAACGATAAATAGAAGCGAAGCGTGTGTCTGTGTAACTGTTCATGTGTATACGTGTGTAATAATAATAATAATGATAATAATAAACGGTTTATTAATAGAGTTGCAGCCGGTGGCTGAAAATATACAAACTTACATGTGATTTAGAATAAGACGTTGAATAACATTTACAGGGCTGTACAGTACATAAATCAGGGAGTTGTTTATTATTTTAACAATAGATGGGATGGTGCTGTTCTTATATCTATCGGCGGGCTCTTATGGGCTGAATTTTGTTGTAGTGGCGGACTGCGAGGTGGGGGGGGGCTGCCGGTGGCAGGAGGTGGCGATGACGAGGGTGGTGCAGTAGTCCACTGCCAAACCTTGCTAGTGCTTGGTGGTGGAGGTCACTGAGGGAT
>NW_024725489.1:4838362-4855862 GCF_018991925.1 Homarus americanus | reverse complement strand
TCTAACTTAACCTAGTCTTCACCCTTTCTAACCTAACCAAACCTAACGTAACCCAACCTAACCTAACCTAACTTAACCTTACCTTAACCTTACCTTACCTAATCTAACCTAGTCCTGACCCCTCCGAACCTAACCTAACCTAACCTAATCTGAGTGTCTGTCTCTTGTTGGCTGAGTAGTCTGTCGTGTGTGTGTGTGTGGTTACTGACTCGTGATCTTCTTCTATCTGGGTCCTGACCTTTCCTGACCTGACCTTTTAGTGCCTGACCTCTCCTAACCTTCCTTTCGTTCGGCATCTGACCGGTCCAGGCTCTCCCTCCCTTGTCTCCTCAAACCAGTTTTCTCCTCCTCCTCCTCCTCCGTCTCCTCCTCCTCCTCCTCCGTCTCCTCCTCCTCCTCTTCTCTCTCAGCCTCCTTCCTCCCTTCTCTGTCTCTCTGTTCACCTTTCTTTCTACGCTTCTTCTAGTTTATCTCTTTTCTCCCTCCCTCCCTCCTCTTCTCCCCTCCCCTCCTCCCTCCTCTTCCTTTTCTCCCTCCTCCCTCTTCGTTTCTTCCTCATATTCGTCCTCTACCCCCCTCCTTCAGCTTTCTACCCTTTCACCTAATATTCCCCCTTCCTCCCCTCCCACCCCCCACACCCCTCCCCATGTCTGTGTAAGGAGAGTGAAATGACTGGAGGTAAAGGTCCTTAGCGATTAAGTCTTTCAAGCAGGAGTCTCTGAGGCCCGTTCCTTGCCACCACCACCCCTCCCCTCCCCTCCCCCTCCCTCTGTGTTTTCTTTACTGGTCCTTCTGACGCATTAAGACAATTTTTTGTTTTTCCCGCCATTTTTTTATATTCTTGTGGTTTCTGAGTTTGTTTTTGCTGTTTGTTTTTTTTTTTCTTTTGTTGTTGTTGTTTTTGTGTAAGGACAGTAGTGTGTGTGTGTGTGTGTGTGTGTGTGTGTGTGTGTGTGTGTGTGTGTGTGTGTGTGTGTGTGTGTGTGTGTGTGATGACATTCCTTGAGATGTTTTCATTATCTCTGAGGTGATGAGTGTCTACTGCCCCTCTCCCTGTGCTGTCAGTTTACGACACGACATACACTCTTATGGTCTCTCGTGCTATGTGATGTGAGCGTTCGACACAACACACTATTATGGGTGTTTTAAATGATTCAATGACACAAAGATTTCTGTACGTTACTCACTCACTTACTCACTCACTCACTTACTCTCACTCACACACTCACTCACTCACTCACTCACTCACTCACTCACTCACTCACTCACTCACTCCTCCCCTCCTCACTCACTCACTCACACACTCCACTCACTCACTCCCTCCTCACTCTCCTCCTCCTCTCCTCCGCCACTCACTCCCTCCTTGCACTGCTCCTCACTCACTCCTCACTCACACACCTCCTCCACTCACTCACTCACTCACTCACTCACTCACTCACTCACTCACTCACTCACTCACTCACTGACGGAACTTAACAAATTCACTTACTCGGAAATTTTTAGTTGAACAAAAGTTAAACTTAAAGTAAATTGACTCGCCCCAGACACTCATAAGTGACTGTCACTCAAGAGGCAGAAAAGTGGCGGAAACTAAGTGACGTAGGTAAAGTGATTTAGTCTTGTGGGTGGAGTCCTGTACGACCGCCTGCACTTACCTGTCTGATACAATACCTGGTTGATGAGAGATATTTGGGATTACCTGAAAATTAATTACCTCCATGGATTAATTCACCTGAAGATTAATCACCCTAATGCAAGTCTAACCTAACCTAACCTGCTGCAGAAACAGCTATAATTACTTCGTCTTCCCTATCTATAATAATTATACTACACATAGTAGGAGATGCCCCCCCCTCCCCCCCCCTAAATCCTCGTCGGCCACATCAGGGGTTCGTCAAGACCAGATAATTGAAATTCTTGATTAATCAGGATCGGGAGGTCGAGAATGCAATTACTGGGATTCTTAATAATTAAAAATACGTCATAGTGTTTTGGTTATAATGAAGGATAATTGTGACTGATGGTGTGAGGTGTGATTCTTCTGTCTGTCTGTCTGTCTGTCTGTCTAGATGGCTGGTTCATGGCTTGGAGAGATATGGTAAAACGTGTATGCAAAGGTATATAGTAGATATACTGTATACATAGATATATACAGACATACACACATACATTATACGCAAACACACACACACGCACACACACAACACACAACACACACACACACACAAACATAAACACAGATACAAACATAAACAGGCATACACACAAACAGACACACACACACATATAAAACACAGACACAAACACACATACCCAAACACAGACACACAGATAAAATAACCTTGTCATCCCTTCAATAACGTTGTCCACCAAGGTCTACTTACTCCAGTCATTATATCATTCACTCAACTCACAACTTAACAACAGCAACAACAACACCAGCCAAGAGAATCTCGGGTTACACACTTAACACCTCTCTTAGTGTGAGTCAAAGGATCATATTACACTTCATTTATTTACATAATGTCTCAGTTATTGGCTATATTGTGGATCGTACGTAGCGTTGAGAGTTATCGTTTAGTCTGTTTACATCCGTTTACATTTACACGACTCACTCAATAAACATCCTTTGGTAAGATGGACGTAAGTATGAGAATCCCTTGGCATTAGTACTGAGTTTTATTTTTTTCTTGTCAGTTTTCTTTACGAGTTTGATGAGTCAATAATCCAAGTGTTGGTAGTTATCATACACTTGGCAACGACAGCTGGTGGATGGATGGTGTTTGGGTTATCGTACTCGAGCTGTCTATTGTCGGACCCGTCCCAAGTGTCGTGCAAAATCTCTCTATTGTTGAACGTGTCTGAGTGGTCGTTCAAGGTCTGTCTGTTTGTCTGTCTGTCTGTGCATGTGTCCGTCAAGCTTTGGGTTACCATTTTACAGAAGCTACCGACTAACATACATACATACATACATACAGAAGGAACAGTGTATACATGCATTAGATGTATCTTTGACTTTCGCCATATGATGGGGTTAGGTTAGGTTAGGTTAGGATGTCTAATATTCAGGTGATGTAAAGGTACCATAAAAACACCTGTCTATCTAACCAATCAGAGAACAGGAACAACAATAACTCCATCCTCTATATAACCAATGAGCGTCCAGGATGAGTCTATAGCCTTTGTGTACCTAACCAATCAGCAGTCGAGAAGAATCTACATTTTCTCTTTACGGAACCAATCAGGTGTTAGAGTGGCTTAAGTGTTTTATCTCCCGAGTATGTTAATATGATCTGACCCTTATGGTGTGATGTAAGATGGTGAAGGTGTAGTGATGATATGGTGATGATGGTGAAGATGATGATGATGATGTTATGGTGTTTTGTTGGTGATGGTGATGATGATGGTGTTGATGTGGTGATAGTGTTATGGTGATATAGTGAAGATAGTGATTCTATAGTGAATGACTTGATCTGGTCTTGGTAATAAAGTCTTAAGTCTGTAAATAATTTCTTCTTCTTCTTCTTCTTCTTCTTCTTCTTCTCCCCTTCCTCCTCCTTTCTCTTAATCTTTCTTCGTCTCTTCACCTCCATCTTTATTTCATTTTCTTCACGCCCCATCTCTTTCTTCCCTCCTTCTCGTTCACATACTTTCTCTCTCCTTTCCTTGTTTATCCTGTTCCTTCCTTTTCATCTTTCCTAGTCTTCCTCCTTACTCCTCCTCCTTCCTCTCTTCCTCCTCCTCCTCCACTTGAAGGCATGAAGGACTCCTTCTGGGGCTCGAACGAGGACCCTTGAGTTATCAGGATTATCCTCTTCCCTTCGCCACCTCCTCCTTTTCCTTTATTTCCTCCTTCGTCTCTTTTTGTTCCTCCTTCTTTTCCTCTCCCTTCCTCTTCAACTTCCTCCACTTCTCCTTCCTTTTCCTTCTTCCTCCTCCTCCACCTTCAGAAGCCCAGTTTTCCTCACCTCATAAATTTCTCAACTTCCTACACTCAATTTCTCTCACCTCATAAATTATGAACTAACTTTCAGACTCTCGACTCGCCTCACCCCATGAATTTCAGACACCACATTTTCCTCCTCATCGTCATTTTCTCCTCATATTTTCCTCGTTATTTTCCTCTTTTTTCATCGTCATTTCCTCGTATTTTCTCCTCATCGTCATTTTCCTCTATCGTCATTTTTCCTCCTCATCGTCATTTTCCTCCTCATCGTCATTTTCCTCCTCATCGTCATTTTTCTCCTCATCGTCATTTTCCTCCTCATCGTCATTTTCCTCCCCATCGTCATTTTCTCCCTGTCATTTTCCTCATCTTATTTTCCTCCCCATCGTCATTTTTCATCACCTCATTAATTCTCATGTTTCAGGCACCCAATTGTCCTCATCTTATAAATAACAAAGGTGGTAATTTTCCTCACATCCATTAAATTCAGGGACAATTTCATCCGCAGGTATTTCAGTGGGACAAATTCTCCTCCTCACTATGAATTCTGACTCAATTATTTTATCCTTTCAACGATACTCTCTCTCTCTCTCTCTCTCTCTCTCTCTCTCTCTCTCTCTCAGGTGTGTGTGTTAATATTATCTGATTCACTTATTGATACACATTAGTTGTATTGTCCGTTTCTCCCCTCTCCTCCTCCTTTCTCCCCTCTCACCTTTCTCCCCCACTGCCCTTTCCTCCCCTCCCTCTTCTCTCCCTCCTCCCTCATACACTGACCCATACAACTAATCTCCATCCTTCTTATCTCCTCCATCCTTCCTTTCTTTCACTCTTCCTCTCCTCCTTATTTCTCTTCCCCTTCCTCTCTCCCTTCCCCCTCCACTCTCACCCCTCTAACCCCTCTCACCCTCTACCCCCCCTCACCCCCACCTCCCTCCTCACCCCCTCTCTACTCCTCACCCTCTCACCTCCTCTCACCTCTACCTCCCTCTCACCTCCCCCACCTCCCCCCACCTCCCTCTCAACCCCCCACCTCCCCCTCTCACCCCCTCTCACCCCTCCTCACCCTCTCCCCACCTCCCTCTCACCCCCTCTCACCTCCCTCCCTCAACCCTCTCCCCACCTCCTCTCACCCCCCACCTCCCTCTCACCCCCCACCCCACCTCCTCTCACCCCCCTCTCACCCTCCCTCTCACCCCCTACCTCCCTCTCACCCCTCTCTACCCTCCCTCCTCACCCCTCTACCTCCCTCTCACCTCTCTCTCTCCTCTCACCTCTCTCACCTTCTCACTCCTCTCACCCTCTCCACCACTGTTTACATCATCAGCTGACACAACACGTATCAACATGTCCATTGGTCGACGATAATAATCACCAAGGGCTCTCAAACACACCTTGGTCATCAATTATTGTTATCCATTATTCATCTAGTTTTATTTTCTTGTCATATTTTCATCTACATGTCTTTATCTTTATTTACATTATTTGTCTTTCTCTCTCTGTCTGTTTATTTAGCAGTTATTAGGATTTATATTCTCTGTAGCGCACTGGAAGCAAAAACAAAAGAGAGGAGTCATCGCTGATGTCACAGAAGGATGAACCAATCATCGCAAAGTATCATACTCATGCCGTCCAATAGCGTATGCAGAAAGAAAAAAAAATAGACAAAAGGGAGGAGCCACTGTTGACGTCATGGTAGGAGAGGAACCAATCTTCGCAAAGTATCATACTCTGCCCACCATTAGCGTACGCGAAAAAAAAAGAATACACCCAGACAAAGGTATTACTGTTGACGTCACGACAGGAGAGGAACCAATCAGGATACGTTATTTCGTTCATATCCACCATACGCGTGAATTTCCGCTAAGCCCTCAAGGGACAGCCGCGTTCAGCTGAGCGAATCGGAATATTAGCATAAATTACCATAAACTCAGATAACCTTATTCCCATTCGTTTTAAACCTATTCCCATTCCTGCCTCTTCTAAAACATTTACGAGTGAAAAGGAGAGTGTTGGACACTCTAACTCTACGTCCTAATTCACCTGATAAACATCATAGGTTAGGTTAGGTGGAGGGGGAGGGGGAAGGGGGCCAGCCGAGTGGAAGTGATGAGTTGCCGGATTGTGGTGGATTTTAATATAGTCAGGTGTTAAGAGAGAGAGAGAGATCACACTAGTCCCCTCTTCAGTACACTCACCCCTACTACACCTGTCTGTTTTCTCATTAAGCTCAGGTAACACACAGGTACGGGCGACGGCATCACCTGTTCTACTTAAGCCAGGCATAATAAATCAGGTCCTCTACAGTGCCACGAACCATGCCTAGCCTTTACTAATTAGCGTGTGTGCGTGTGTGTGTGTGTGTGTGTGTGTGATGTTGATCGATGTGGTCACGCTTTTGCTCATAGGATAAAAGGAAACGCGATCCTACCACACAAGCACTTGGAGGCGTAAGCATACAGACAGACACACACACAATAAAAAAATAATTAAATAAATAAAAAATAAAGAAATAATAATAATCGCAGTAATTCTCGTTTAACTCACCAGAAGAGAGAGAGAGAGAGAGAGAGAGAGAGAGAGAGAAAAAATCCGTATGCAATTATTTATTTCTCCAACGTACGGCAGCTGCACATAACTTGAGCATCGAGAACTAAAAGACGATCAGCTGGGTACCACAAACCCCTATTGAGCATTCAGAGGTCTTCAATCGTCTATTCACCCCAGACGTTAAAGGCTTCAGAAAACTGGTCTATTTATATAAAAAAAAGTCAGTATTGGATTCTTCATGAAATATATCCACTGAAAATACTAAGGAATTGTGTATAAGCTCGTAAAACGTTGTTAGGTAAATACAGCACTTTTGTATAAACGACGAAACCTTCTGTGTTGCTTTTGTTTTATAAAGGTATAAGGATGGAGAGTCGCCTTTGTCTGGGGGTAAATGTTGGGTTTTAGATGTGAAGTAAATACTAAACTAATATATAAATGACAATATAGTCTTCGAATCTTTGTTTTTATAGTGAATGGTCCTATCAGAACCCAATCAGACGTTTATATTTCCATTGTATAGGTTCAAAGACTACTGATAGAATTACGCTATATTGTATAAGTTCCGAACCCCTCTATCTAGCTTTTGTTTTTCAGTGTAGAATTATATTGTTTATTATCAATGTCTTTCAGGTTTAAATATTGCAGGTGTATAAGTGACGAAACACAACCTGATGTTTTTGTTTTGTAGTGCAAGATCGTGTTAGTCCGACTGAGAGTTTCTGTCGTTTATAATCAACAGGAAGGGTTCGGAGGGTCCCGCAGGACTTATAGGAGAATGGAACTCCTAATATTGATGTGAATTGGGTTGGATGTCTTGATAAAGGTTTGATTTAGGATTCGGAAACACATATAAAGAATTTAATGGTGTTTAAAGGGTTCGAAAACATCTATAAAGGGATTAATGGTGTTTATAAAGGTTCTATAGGTTTATTTGATTGTATTGTAGTCTATAAATGTAATAAATTCAACAAATGGATGAATAAACAAAAGAAAATCAACTATAAGATTTCAAGTTTAGATAAAAAGAATCAAACGACAAAAAAAAAAAACATCGAATACTCTGAAGATGCATTACAATACCTGGATTTAAAGCTTAATCAAGGTTAATTTAATCAAGTAAGTGATTCTAGATACGATAATTTTACAACGTGTCCCATTAGCAGCTGTTTTGATGGACATTACCTCCTGCATATCAACAAAACTTTTTCGAGTGTTTTAAAAAGTATCCTGTGTGTTGAATATCCTCCATGAACCACTAAGATAAAATATAAAGTTAATCTAGTGAGTGGTTTCAGGGCAAGAAGCTTTTGGGAAGGAAATTTTATAATGGTTTCCGTTCTGTGTCGCATTTCAGCTCTGTTGTTCGTCATAACTGGAGACTTGTGTGTGGATAAAAGGATGAGATAGGGAGAGTAATGTGTGTGTGTGATAAACAAAGAGAGATAGATAAAGAGACTGAGACAGATAAAAGAGATAGAGAGGGAAGTGACAGAGAGAGAAAGACAGACAGAGGAGACAGACAGACAGACAACTTTAGTGGAGTAGGAACATTGAAGTTTTCATTTTATTGCAAGTAATATCACATACAGGTAACATACGTACAGGTAACACACACACACTACATTGGCAACATACACACACAGGTGATAATGAGTAAAGTTTTTAACCAAACCTAACCTAACCAAACCAAACCATTATTAAAATCACCACCCAGTCATAATAACTCTAGTAAATTACCTTTTTAATAAACGAGACCTAAATAGAACTGGATACTATTAAAAAAAACACCTGAGCTAATCAGAATCAGATCTCATTAACCTGCAGAATAAATATTTACCTCTAGTCACACAGGTATAATTCACTCTATACCTGTAAACCCTTCAAGAGAGCTATGTTTTGTTGCTCACCTTACAGCTCTTGTTGTGCCAGGTGAATAAACTCTTTCAATTATGGTAATCCTCATTCAGTTGTGTCTCCTGTTGACTTGATGGTCATTTCTAGCGGTGTGTGTGGCAGGGGAGAGGAGAGGGAGAGAGAGAGGAGTTAAGAATATATATGATTATATACTCATACAGTTTACACCCCTTCAATCTTAATCTTCACTTTTTTCCTCTCCATCTCCCCTGGTATGTCTCCTCCCCCTCCAATCTCATCTCTTCTCTCTCCTCACCCATCTGTCTCTCCATTCTCCTCCCTTTCTATCTCTTGTTCATCTATCTCTCTTCCCTCATTTATCTCCTTCTCCTCATCTACCTCTCTCCTATCCCCCTCCCCTCCTCATCCATCTCTCTTTCCTATCTATCTCTTCCTTCATCTGCAGTCCCTCACCCACTTGAGTCTCCTAGTAGTCTTAAGAGTCTTCATCATCCTGAGTATTTTGTCGAGCTCTGATGGTCTCTCCTGATCTCCCAATTTATTCGCTCTGCTGCTACGTCGTCTTCCTCTGTTATCCCTCTCTCTCTCTCTCTGAGTGGTGGGTGTCTGAGTGCCTGTATGTCTATGTGCAGGCTCATGGGTGGCAGGTCGGCTGGGTGGCAGGTTTGGCTGGGTGGCGAATCGTTTAAATACTTCAAGATTAACCACTCGCTTAAATTGAATAACATTTGTCAACTGACCTACTGTCTCTCTCTCTTTTATTTAGTCATATAATTGCACCTCTTTTTTCCTATTATTTATCGCATTGAGAAACAACAACAACAACAATCACTACAACACAACCACCAATAACAACAACCACCACAACAACCAACCACCACAACCACAACTACTTGCATATACAATCTAGTCTTATCTTTTTTCTTTTTATTTCTGTATCTGAATTTAATTTACTGTACCAACCCACACAGCGTTGAGGCGAATCTGGTCTCTCTCTCTCTCTCCTTCCTCCGTCAGCGTTACCTGTAGAGGAGTCTGTGGGCTGGGTCTCTTTCATTCTCTCCCTACCCTCCCTCCTCCTCCTCCTGCTGACGCAAAGCACCACTGTGGCTTTTATCAAAATTGCGATATTCGTCTCTAGGCATCCATCCACCTCCTCCTCCCCCCTTTTTCTGGTCCAGAGCTGTAGTCTTCCTTAGTGCTCTCTCTCTCTCTCTTCCCAGTTATTTATTCTCATTCCTTTATCTTTTCTCTGTGGCTTTCAATTCCTTATTCATTTTTATTTGACTTAATTATGCGTAAGATTTTCTTTTCTTTAAATATTCATAAACATAAATATTTTTTGGGTATTTTTTAGTTTTTGTTTATTTAATTTTTCTTTAGCTTTTGGATTTTTTTTTTTATGTTTGTGTGTTTGTAAACTATTATTTGTTGTATATGATTTTTTTGTGTCAAGATAAATACGATTATTAGATTTTCCGTGAATTTATTAGGAAAAACTTCAATTTAGGTTAGGTTAGGTTTTTGTGAGGTTAGGTTAGGTTAGGTTAGGTTAGGTTAGGTTTCGGAGGTTGTGTGAGTGTGATGGGTGAGGTGAGGTTAGGGTGAGGTGAGGTGAGGTTAGGTTTCGGTGAGGTTAGGTTAGGTTAGGTTAGGTTAGGTTATGTTAGGTTTTATCTGTACCTGTACCTATATCTTCAGCTGTATTGTTTTTAATTATGACAACAGGTGAATATTATAATTAATCTTCTTTTTCTCTCCCCAGGTGAGTGCCCAGCTGAAGGTCGTGTATACGTGTAAGTCATTAGTGTAACGAGACAGGTGATGTATAATTTGTAGGGATGTATACCTAACCAAACCTTAACTTCCAACCTCCATTCCCCACTCTTTTTAATTGTGGGACTTGTATTATTGAAGAGGCTGTGCTGTGGATGAGGGGGGGGGGTGGGAGGGGGTGAGGGGGTGAGAGCGTTGGTTTCTTGTGTTAATATACGAGTGACTGAGACAAGGATACACTATTTTTTAATTACTATGACAGTTAGGTGGTAGGTGGTGTGGGTGTGGTATAGTGGTGGTGGTGGTGATAGGTGGTGGGTGATGTGGTGATGTGGCGGTGATGGTGGTGGTGTGTGATTGTGGTGATAGGTGGTGGTGGTTGTGTATGGCCTCCACAAAACTTCACACACACACACCTGAACACACACACACAGACAACACACACACACACACACACACACAGGATCAACAGGTTTAGCTTAAGGTTCACATTGCCAGGACGCTCCGCAGATTTCCAGCCTTTTTAGTAGATTTAGTTGTGCTGATGAGGTTTTGGTGGGAGTTCAGACACACACACACACACACACCCACCCACCCTCCCCATTCCCCACCCTCCACCTCCTCCTCCTCACCCCCTCCCCCCCATCCACCCTCCCTTCATGAGTCATAGCTACGTTGTTGTTGTTGTTGTTGTTGTAAAAGTGTTTGTTTGGTGTTTTGTGGACAAGTCGTACATAACACACTTACTGAGTCTCGTTAATTCTCAGGTATTTTTACAATGTCACCTGTACAGTTTAACTTATTACACAGGTGAGTATAAGTCATTAGGTTAGGTTTGGTGTATTTTTTTATATTCCTGGTTTACTAATGACGGTGTTGTATATATCCGTATATTTTTTCTTCAGAGTTGTTATAATAGCGAATAGTTCAACTGATATATACGACAAATTTAATATACTGTCTATATAAATATTCCTAAGTATTTTTTGTTGATATTGAAAGCCTTATGGAGTAGAGTATGTCTGTCTGTCTTTAACAAAATCCCGGTATTCTTTTGGTCATATTTCTTCTATTCTCGGTTAAAATGTCAACAAACATCAAGTCGAGGTTATATCACCATTTGTTTGCACTACATTGCCTACGTGTATTGTTCCGTCAGTACTGAGATAAATATTAAAACGAATTTCCCATCCTCACAAGGCCCGAAGGATTCAATAAATGTATACGAAGGTTCTATGTGAAAACAGAGCCAAGACAGTCTTTTGTTTCATCGAGCGGAATCAAATACCCTGTGAGAGAGCGTCAAGCGAAAGGAAATACGCTCGGGAAACAGCTGAGCATCAAATCCTCTATGAAACACGACTTGACGAGCGGCTGCCAGGTCAAGTCACAGCCGGAAGAGTGTTATTAAATTTTAGGGAACAAGTTATTCATAGTTTTGTGTACTTTAATATATGTTCTTATTTGTTTATCGTGGAGTTTTATGGTAGGGGTCACGTTATTTATAAGTTGTGTACTATATAATGTTGATGTTCTTGCTATCGTGAGTTTTATGGTATAATGTTACTTTATGTTGTGTACTTATATAATGTTGATGTTCATTTGTTTATCGTGGGAGTTTTATGGTAGGGGGTCACGTTACTTATAGTTGTATATACTTATATAATGTTGATGTTCCTTTGTCTATCGTGGGAGTTTTATGGTATGGGGTCACGTTACTTATAGTTTTGTGTATTTTTATATTATGTTGATGTTCCTTTGTCTATCGTGGGAGTTTTATGGGGGTCACGTTACTTATAGTTGTGTACTTATATAATGTTGATGTTAATTTGTTTATATACCTACAGTGTAAAGACAATCAAGTTTATATACAAGTTAGGCGTAGAATAACTCAATTATACTAATACATACATACATACATACCATTACTTTGAATATGATTTAATGTCGTAAAGTGTGTATGTGTGTGTGGTTAGGAAGGTGGATAAATGTTTTTAATATACCAAAGAGTCTCCTCACTGCCAGCTGCCCTACTTAATATGTATGAAAATATATATCACCAAAACTATCGTACACACACACACACCGGCCGCCGAGGAAGTTTTCTCCGCACTGCCAGACGTAAAGAGCTTTTAATCTGCATATGGACAGCAGACATGATACTGACAGCAGACAATATACTGACAGCAGACATTATACTGAGAGCAAACATTATACTGACAGCAGACAATATACTGACAGAGACATTATACTAAGGTTTTGTGTTTGGGTTTTCTGTAGACATTACACTGACTGCAGACATTATCACTGACAGTGACATCAGACATTATACTGACAGCAGACATTATACTCACAGCAGACATTATGCTGACATCAAACATTATACTGACAGCAGACATTTTACTGACAGCAGACATTATACTCATAGCAGACATTATACTCACAGCAGACAAACTACATATAATTTATTTATGACTAAGATTAATGTCAACCCTATAAATGATATTTATGGAGATTATATTTAATTCCTTTAAATCTGATAATATGAATAAGATTATTTTACGAGAATATTGATATATGAAATAGATACGGTAGTCATAGCTTGTCTCACCAGGTACATGACTCACCCTTCACCCAGGTAAATATTGACAGAAATTCTACCTTTTAAGACTCTCTCAAACAAAAGTCTCCAGACACGCTTCTGTCTGTCTGTCTGTCTGTTTCGCTGTGTCATTTTGTCTTTTCCTCTCTGTCTATTTTGCTGTCTATCTGTTAATCATCAATTAATTTGTTTTGTCATTTTTATGTTGTCTGTCTCTGGCCATCCAACGACACACACACACACACACACACACACACACACACACACACACACACACACACACACACAGACACACACACACACACACACACACACACACATACACACACACACACAGACACACACACACATGCACACACACACACACACACACACACACACACACACACACACACACACACACACACACACACACACACACACACACACACACACACACACACACACACAGACACACACACACACACACACACACACACACACACACACACACACACACACACACACACACACACACACACACACACACACACAGACACACACTTTTTGTCTATTTTATATATGTATAAATGTGTGTGTGTGTTTTTTATCCCGATGACTCACTCAGTTGGAATTAAACTTTGATAAACTAACACCAACGAGTGTCAGAGTGCTCGGGATAAGCACTCTGGCTTTACTGTGTGTGTGTGTGTGTGTGTGTGTGTGTGTGTGTGTGTGTTGTGTGTGTGTGTGTGTGTGTGTGTGTGTGTGTTTGTGTGTTTTGGAGGGTGTATTGGTAGTTGCCTGATTGGTTGGTTTCTCTCTCTCTCTCTCTCTCTCTTTGGATGGTTTGCTTGTCACTCCTCACCCTCCACTTTTTACCAGGTATCGTTGGGTGAAGTGTCGTGTCTGATTTGAGGTTTGACTTTCTGACCTCTTCAGCCAGGTCATGGAGGAGAGAGAGAGAGAAGAGGGGGGGGGAGAGAGAGAGAGAGAGAGAGAGAGATCCAGCCCAGTCTCCTTCACCCCTGTGTGTGTGTGTGTGATCGAAGCTAATGTCTGCCAGGGGCCTCCTCAGCAGAACATCAGAAGGGTGAGGAGGTGTTGAAGGAGGAGGTGTGAAGGAGGAGGCACTCAAGGGGAGAGAGAGGCGACGGGAAAAACTGTGTGGCTATGACGCTAGTGGATACTCTTTACTCTCTCTCTCTATTTTTATCAATCTTCCTTTCATCTTAATAGTCCATCTCACCTGTCGTCTTTCTCCCCGTCCTCCTCCTCCCCCCTCCCTCGTCTCCCTCCTCTTCTCCTCCTCTCCCTCTTCTCCTCCTCTCCCTTGTTTGACTTTCATCCTCAGCCCAATCTTGACAAAATCTCTCATCTCCTCACTGCCACCTTCCTTTCCTCTCCTTCCCTCCTCCTCTCCCTCTCTCTCTCTCTCCCCTCACTTCTCTCCCTCCGTCCCTCTCTCTCCTCTCGTCCCTCTCTCTCCCCCTCTCCCTCACCAGCCCCACCTCTCACCTGTTCTCTCCTTGTTAGTCAGACGAGATCTCCCTCACCCTCCTTCACCTTCTCTCATCCTTCGTGGCTCCATTATCTCTCTTCCTTTTATACACCAGACATAGACATAGCCACAGACATAGACCAGACACCAAACAGACAGACATAGACACCTAACATAGACATATACACCAGACATAGACATAGCCACAGACATAGACCAGACACCGAACAGACAGACATAGACACCCAACACAGACATATACACCAGACATGGACGCAGACATAGACGCAGACATATACATCAGACATAGACATATACACCAGACACAGACATATACACCAGACACAGACACTATACACCAGACATAGACATATACACCAGACACAGACATATACGCCAGACACAGACATATACACAGACACAGATATATACACCAGACACAGACATATACACCAGACACAGACACACCAGACACAGACATATACACCAGACACAGACATAGACACAGACATATACACCAGACACAGACATATACACCAGACAGAATATACACAGACACAGACATATACACTGGACACAGACATATACACCAGACACGGACATATACACCAGACACAGACATATACACAGACACTAGACATATACACCAGACACAGACATATACACCAGACACGAACATATACGCAGACACAGACATATACACCAGACAAGACATATACACCAGACGCAGACATATACACCAGACATAGACATATATCACCGAAATAACATATACACCAGACATAGACATATACACCAGACACAGACATATACACCAGACACGGGCATATACACCAGACACAGACATATACACCAGACAAGACATATACACCAGACACAGACATATACACCAGACATAGACATATACACCGGACACAGACATATACACCAGACACAGACATATACACCAGACACAGACATATACACCAGACACAGACATATACACCAGACACAGACATATACACCAGACATAGACATATACACCAGACACAGACATATACACCAGACACAGACATATACACCAGACACAGACATATACACCAGACACAAGACATACACACCAGACACAGACATATACACCAAGACACAGACATATACACCAGACACAGACATATACACCAGACACAGACATATACACCGGACACAGACATATACACGAGACACAGACATATTACACAGACACAGACATATACACCAGACACGGACATATACACCAGACACAGACATATACACAGACACGGACATATACACCAGTGACAGACATATACACCAGACACACATATACCAGACATAGACATACACCAGACACAGACATACACCAGACACATTACACACCAGACACAGACATATACACCAGACACAGACATATACACCAGACACAGACACATATACACCAGACAGACATATACACCGGACACAGACATAACCAGACAATAGACATATACACCAGACACAGAACATATACACCAGACACAGACATATACACCAGACACAGACATATACACCAGACACAGACATATACACCAGACACAGACATATACACCAGACACAGACATACACCAGACACAGACATATACACCAGACACAGACATATACACCAGACACAAGACATATACACCAGACACAGACATATACACCAGACACAGACATATACACCAGACACAGACATTTACACCCAGACACAGACATACACCAGACACAAGACATATACACCAGACACAGACATATACACCAGACACAGACATACACCAGACACAGACATACACCAGACACAGACATATACACCAGACACAGACATCATACACACCAGACACAGACATATGGACACAGACATCAGCACACCAGACACAGACATATACACCAGACACAGACATATACACCAGACACAGACATATACACCAGTCACAGATGTGCCTCAGTTATCTCCTTACACACTACTGATATTATTGAAATATTTTTTTAAGGATTTATGAAGTGTGCCATGTGTCTGTCTGTCTGTCTGTCTGTCTGTCTGTCTGTCAGGTCTGTCTGTCTGTCTGTCTGTCTGTCTGTCTCTGTTTGTCTCTCTGTCTGTCTGTTTGTCTGTCTGTCTGTCCGTTTATCTGTCTGTCTGTCTGTCTGTCTGTCTGTCTGTCTGTCTTTAATTTACTCCCTCATATTTTCCTTCCCTTTCTCCCTCCTTCTCTACCTACCTCCTTCATTTTCTTCTCTCTCCTCCTCAATCATCCTTCTGTTCATCTTCCATCCATTCCCCTTCTCTTCCTTCCTTCCTTCCTTCCTTCCTTCCTTTTTTCCTTCCTTCCTTCCTTCCTTCCTTCACCACTCTATAAAAAGGAATAACTGACCGTGTGAGAAAAATAAACCGAATTGAGGAGAAGGGTTAAAGGGAGGAAGGATAAAGGGAGGTTAAAGGGAAGATTAAAGGGAGCAGGATTAGAGAGAGGAGAGATAGCGGGTGCTAAAAGGTGGATTTAAGGGAGGAGGAATAAGGGAGGAATTAAAGGAGGAGGGATAAGGGAGGATTAAAGGAGGAGGGATAAAGGGGGGATTAAGGGAGGAGGGATAAAGGAGGATTAAAGAGAGGTGATAAAGGGGAATTAAAGGGAGGAGGGATAAAAGGGGAATTAAAGGGAGGAGGGATAAGGGGAGGATTAAAGGAGGAGGAGGAAGGAGGATTAAGGGAGGAGGGATAATGGGAGGATTAAAGGTGGAGGATAAAGTGGAGGGATAAAGGTGGATTGAGGGGAAGAGGATTAAAGAGAAGAGGATAAAGGGGAGGAGAAATAAAGGGAAGAGGAATAAAGGAGAGCGATAAAGGGAGAGGGAGAATAATGGGGACTGGATCTCGAGTGTTTGACGAAGGACAGGGAGTGTTTGAGTGTGTTGTGTGTCTACTCCATAAGGGAGAATAACCTGTAAGGGAGATTAAGCCTAAGGAGAAAAAGCCTTTATATATATATTATGATTTTTTTAAATTAATATTTATTTTATAATTTGATATATAGGAAGAGAGAGAGAGGGGGGGGCCATCCTGTCTTCGCTCACCCCCTTCCGTCCCACGCTGTCATTGGTGGGGTTAATGAACGTCTTATTTCTGCCGCCTCGTGATTGGTGGAGACTAAGTGGCCAGGTATCACACATTGTCTCTTGAGATGTCACTAACACACGGACGGACTCGGGGGAGTTTGGTGACCTTTACGTGAAGATTAGGCACCCCAGTTTATTGTAC
>NW_024725489.1:4803362-4833362 GCF_018991925.1 Homarus americanus | reverse complement strand
TCATCTTCTCAACAGAATGTGGTTAGGTTAGGTTAGGTTAGGTTAGGTTAGGTTAGGTTTGGCTAGGTTAGGTTAGTTAGGTTTAGGTTAGGTTAGGTTTAGGTAGTTAGGTTTAGGTTAGGTTAGGTTAGGTTTAGATTAGTTAGGTTAGGGTTACGTTAGGTTGGGTTAGGTTAGGTTATATGCCGGTTTTATTTAGGGTTAATTACTAGCAACCTAACCTAACCTAACCTAACCTAACTTAACCAACGTCAGCATATAACACGTGATCGGTACCAGCTAGTATAAACGTTTGTCTTCATGTTCGTTTTATAATGACAATTGTTCACACTGACATTCTTGTGTTTATTAAATGAAAACAAATATAACTGTTCCATATGTTCCCTTTATAAGACACACCTCAGACACTTGTTCAGGAGGGGTGTGAGAAAGTTAAACCGAAGTCCAAGTCAACCACAAGTATACGAACGACGGACTCCTGCATGTGAGAGTAATAACAGACTCAGTGTTTACCATCATAACACAAGGTACAAAACGTGTTCTCATCTTGTTTACAACCACAGATAAAGATCCCAGTGATAACGAAGCAATAGGACCTCATTACCACACTAAAACTTAGGAATTTGAACGTTAATGACGGTATTTTTTATATTACGAAATAAACTAACCAATTACAGATAGGCTAATATTATCTGACCAATCACCGGCTAGCATTATCTAACCAATCACAGGCTAGCATTATCTATCTAACCAATCACAGGCTAGCATTATCTATCTAACCAATCACAGACTAACATTAACTGACTGTTTTGTTTATCATACATCATTGCAAGGTGCCTGAATCATCGTCACACACGTATATTGTTGCAAATTAGTACCTGCATAATTATATAAGACAACATTGCAAAGTACTTAAATGATTACCACGATCATTGATGCAAATTACCTCATTGCAGATTTAACTACCACTGCACGATGCTCATTAACGATAAACTACAGGTAACTACTTGTCTATTTATCAGTTGCAACATTGCATATATTCTGCTGCAATGGACGACACATGGATGGCTTACACTGCTGAGTAATGATTAAACGTGATCTGAATTGCATGTTTTGGTGATGGTATGTTGAAAGTCTTCGTATGGTGAGTGGTGACGCGGTGAGTGGTGAGTGGTGAAGCGGTGAGTGGTGACGCGGTGAGTGGTGAAGCAGTGAGTGGTGAAGCGGTGAGTGGTGACGGCGTATACTGGATGGGTGGGGACACAGTGAATGGTGACAACGACTCTCGGTATGTAAGTGGTGCACAATTAGCGGTGACGGCTGTTAAGTATCTGGAGATTTAACGATGGCATACCGATGACGTCATGATATACCGATGACGTCATGATATACCGATGACGTCATGATATACCGATGACGTCATGATATCCAAATGCTATTGTGGGATTGTGGAGAGAAAGTGTATATAACATGGCTACCTACCCCCTCCCTCCTCCTCCTCATACCCCCACTCCCTATATCCTCCCTCTCCACTCCCATACCCCCACTCCATATATCCTCCCTCTCCACTCCCTATTCTCCCACTCCATATATAGATAAAGATAAAAAATAATAAAAAATACTTATTGATGAGAAAGATACCAAGTCGCCATTTGGTGCTGAAGACGATGAGGTATTGCAAGTGTTCAAGAAATGCTGTATATCGATGCTGGGTTATCCATACTTGCTTCTGTTATCCTAGAAATGCTTGGCGTGGATCAGGGGATGGATAATGGTGTTGTGGTATGATTTCGTTGACTTTGAAAATTAATTAACATCGATTCTGAGGAAATTAGAATTGCTGAAGATATTGTAGAAATGTGGTTTTTGGTTAAGAATGAAATAAATTTAGTTGTTTTATAATTAATTGAGAAAGATAATTTTAGTCGTCTGAAAAAAATAATGCTTAAGTTAGTTATAATCGTAGTGGAAGAGAAATGCTTTTATGTGAAGACTGAACAAGTGTGGATGTTGTTGAAATATCCCAGAAATGCTTTACGTAAATAATGATAAAAGTATGAACATTATATAAGCTCTGGGAAGGTCAGTGTGTGTGTGTGGTATGAGCAACACACACACACACACACACACACACACACACACACACACACACACACACACACACACACACACACAGGTAGTCGTCGCTTACCTGGCCAAACCATAAGGACGTTTAGCACCAAGACGCCAAACACTTCACACCACCTGGCTCACGGCGGCAACACACCAAGTCAACGAATCACCAATGCAAAAAAAAATATAAAATAAAATCTCACCAAAGTTACTCACCAGTTTATATAGAAGTCCCACAGCATATTTGACATCCATCGTCCGTCCGTCCGTCCGTAATTCCGTCCGTTTGTCCTTGTGGGTGATGGTAGTCCTCTTTCATGGTGGCAGGTTCCTCTTGAGGGTGGGGGGGTGGGGGTCGTGATGGTACCGAGAGGGGCTTTAAGAGGTGTGTTGGCTGGTTAGGTTAAGGGTCATTACACCAGGTTCAGTATACCATTCACACTCTAATCTCTCATATCGTCGACGTCAAAAGTCCTTACTTAAAACTCTATGGAAGTGTCTCATAATATCTCTCTCTTGTCTCACTTTCTAAGGAGGTGTCTCACTATCACTCCTCTCACTTTCTATGGAGATGTCTCACTATATTATCTCTCACTTTCTACACACGAGATCTCACTAGAACATAGGAGACTTTCAAGGATATTTCTCACCTTCTGCCCTCCAGGTATCTCTCAGTTTCTAGGTAGGCAACTGGGAAGAGACATCTCCCACATTCTCCCAGGGTGCCAGCCAGCCAGTTCCCTGCCGTGGCTTGGCCTTCTTGCGGTCAGCTGGCCGTGTTTATGAGCCAAGATTCTTAGTGTTGCGGTAGTGTGTGTGTGTGTGTGTGTGTGTGTGTGTGTGTGTGTGTGTGCGTGTGTGTGTGTGTGTGCGTGTATGTAGTCGTCCTCAGCCTGTTTACTGAAGGTTAGGATACCAGGTGCTCAGAATGTTGCTGCTACACCTGAGCGAACCAGCCAATACAACACAGATATCCTTGAATGGTCCAAATGATATCAAAAGTGTTCTTAATTGTTATCGTGAGTGAGTTCCTACGATAACAATCCTAAACCTTCTTTCTCTCCTCCCCAACACAACATCACACCTGTACAGAGATTGGAAGACTCGAGGTGTTTTTATCAGCCTCGTACACGTGTCCAACGATAGCACAGGTGTCTTAAATCTATCCTGAGTGGCCCAGCGGATTCCACAGATGTACCAGCTTCAAGTTCTGGGTGTCCTGCTCACCTCGCATACCTGACACACACACACACACACAGGACGCAAAAAAAATAGAGAGAAGATCTGTTAATTGTGTTGTTAAGTTGGTATTTCTCACAGGTACATGAATTTCACTCGTAATTTTTACACAGGTACGGGTTCCACTGTCGATATTTACAGAGGTACGGGTTTTATATTGGATATTTACAAAGGTACGGGTTCCACTGTATTAATTTACAGAGGTATGGGTTCCACTGGTAATATTTACAGAGGTACGGGTTCCACTACCGTTATTTACATATGTACGGGTTCCACTAGTAATATTTACACAGGTACGGGTTCCACTGGTAATATTTACAAAAGTACGGGTTTTACTGTTGTCATTTACAGAAGTACGGGTTCCACTGTCGTCATTTACAGAGGTACGAGTACCACTGGTAATATTTTCAAATGGTACGGGTTCCACTGTCGTTATTTACAAAGGTACGGGTTCCATATGACATTTACACAGGTAAGAGTATTTTCTCCTGACGGTACACACAGGTATTTGGGTTTCAGGTGACGATAAATACCACTTGAGGTGTGAGAGAGGAACCACCTGACGGAGAGCCACCACATATTAGGAGTTTTGGTGGAGATAAATGAGTTAAGTTCCATCATAAAGTAGGGAGGGGGTGGTGGTCTCTCTCTCTCTCTCTCTCTCTCAACACCACCCACCACCACCAACACCTGTCATAATCATTGTCATCATCACTACCACCACCTGTTCACCACCGTCACCACACACAGTTCCTCTTATGATTTGTTAGGTATCATATGGTACTTACCACAGACAGACAGGCAGACAGACAGACAGACAGACAGACAGGCAGCAGACAGACAGACAGACAGACAGACAGACAGACAGACAGATGAGATAGGTAGATAGGTAGATAGATAGATAGACCCATAGAAAAATAAATAGACAGACAGACAGACGTTCTAGAGAGGAGAGAAAAATATATAAACTTTTATTTGTGTGATTAACTTTCTAGAATGTAATTTTTTATTAATTTTACGAAAGTTTGATTTTAATTCATTCTTAGTAATTTGGGACTAATTTCAAGACCAGGGAAGAAATATATATACTTTTCTATGAGTGTTTTCATTTACAGTGTTATTTTATTTAATTTTGTACGTTTTTTTCGATTTACGTCAGGAGACTTATTTTACCTCCCTGATTTACAGATTTTTTTAACTTACGTTTATTTCATCTCTTAGTCATCGTTCACTGGTTTGTTAACAAGACCTTACGTATAAAGTTATTCATTTATATCATTTTCCAATTTTTTTTACATTTTTACACATTTTTTACACAATTTACACAATCGACGATCATTTTCAACCTTGTTTTCAAATATTAACTCATAATACAACATAACATTTCACCTGCATTTTGTTTTACAGTTAATGATTTACACCACTAGATGTACACGTGACATTATCCATTTACACAAACTTTTTTTTTTTTTACACTTTTACGAGTATGAGTGAGTTGTCATTATCTGTTTTAGTGGCCAGGTATCACAACAATGCACTGTGGCTCAAGGTGTGGTCGTCAATGCACTATGGCTCAAGGTGTGGTCGTCCCTCCCTTGAGAATTGTGGTAGGTCGTCCTCGATGTTCTTACGAGGTCCTTCTTGAGATTAAAATACTCAGGGAAAGTGGAGTGGGGAGGAGGAAGAGGAGGAGGAAGAATGAAATTGATAGTGAAGATGGTGTGTGGTGATGATGATGATTGGTGGTGGTTTAGGATAGTGATGGTGATTAGTGTTGGTGGTGGTGATAGTGATGATGATGATGATGATGATGGTGTAAATTAATTAGATTAGGGCCCCAACCTCCTCCGATTAGTTAACACAGGAAGAGGGAAGAAATTAATGTTAGTGGTGATAATTAGTGGTGGTGATGATAATGAGTGGTGATGATAATTAGTGGTGATGATAATGAGTGGTGATGATAATTAGTGGTGATGATAATTAGTGGTGATGATAATTAGTGGTGTTGGTGATAATATTGATTGATTTTATATACCTTAATGGTTAATTGATGGGTAAAAGGTTTCTTGGTGAGTGTTGGTGTTACTGTTGGTGATACAATGTATAGTACTTCCGACACCCCCCAAAAGGGTTAAAAACACTTAAGGTACAGAGGGGGGAAGAGGGAGGGGTAGGTTGATGAGGGGAAGGAAGGAAGGAGGGTAGGAGGGGAAGGGGAATTAATCCTAGTGACGTTGGAGCGGCGGCGTTGGCGATGATGGTGGCGAGAGAGAGGCAGAGAAACCGACCTGGGCAGCGAACCAACCCAGCCTGTGTACTGGGCACGAGCACACTGGCGGACCAGACTCGACTGACTGACTGCCTGCCCAGACCAGACCAGACCCACACACAGCCAGCCCAGCTTCCACCACGTGTGACTGTTACTCCCGCCTGTGCTGCTACCACCCCATACGCCACACCACGCCCCGCCTGCTTGCCACGTCTGCATCGCCACGCCTGCTTGCCACGTCTGCATCGCCACGCCTCGCCAAAGACAGTCTCGTTACTCTATGTTCAGACGACCATCATTTCGTTCTGCTTCTCGTTGGTCGTTTTTTTTTTCTTTCTCTTTACCTGTCGTCGTTACACCTGCCGACACGCCTCGGTGCCCACGCCGCCACGCCTCCAACCATCTCACCCACCCATCCACCCAGCCAGCCAGACAACCAGCCAAACCAACCACAATTAGCCACAGTTTATCCTCGTACTCCTAACAACTACCACAATTTAATATTACTATCCTATTTATACTACTACTGCTATTACTATTACTACGACTGCTATATCTTACTGTATGTGTGTGTGTGTGTGTGTGTGTGTGTGTGTGTGTGTGTGTGTGTGTGTGTGTGTGTGTGTGTTATTATTCTATTATCATTTATCAGCATTTTTTCTCCATTTATACCTTCCTCTTCCTCCTCATTTTTTCTCCTCTCCCCCTTCCCGTTCCTCCCCTCCCCTCACCCCTCCTCCTCCCCCCTTCCCTTCCCCCTCCCCCTAACAGTGAGAACACAGGCCCCTTCCATTAAACTTATCTTGCCAGGTGTCAATAGTTATTTGTCTTGGCTCTTCAGACACTCGTAAGACGATGACTTATGAGACCACCTCAACTTTTTCTTCAGTTTTCAACCTCAATTTTTTTTTCTTCTCGATGAATTGATGAGAAATTTAATGTTTTTTTTTTCATCTGTTTTTCTTTTCTTCAATTTTTTTTTATGAAGGGAAAATTTGAGTTAGGCATTTTTATTTTTTTGTTATTTTTTATTTTTTTAAGATGATGTATTGATAATGAAGTAATGAGTAAAGTTTATTCTATCGTATCGTATGTCTTCATCCGTCATCCGTCAGGTTTACCAGTCATCCGCCATGCACACACGTTAGCTTTACGAGTCATCCGTCAGTCACCCATGTCAGTCTTACCTTCCTCTGTTTTACACCATGGGGAGGGCAGAAGTGCGGTTCATGAGGCTGGGCTGGGAGGGAGGAGGTGAGGAGCAATAGCTTCATATGGGAGGAAAGGAGGGGGCGCTAAGGCGGTGGGGGGCGTTAAGCCTTATGGCAAAATCCTATTACTCCGGGTGATTCCCCTGTAATTGCCCGTAAAGACGAAAAGGAGAATGTTTTAATTTTTTTTTTTTTTTTTTTGTTGTATTAAAAACCCTAACCTGAACTAACCTAATCTAACCTAACCTAATCTAATCTAACCTAACCTAACCTAACCTAACCTAATCTAACTTAACCTAATCTAACCTAACCTAACCTAACCTAATCTAACCTAACCTAACCTAACCTAATCTAACCTAATCTAATCTAATCTAACCTAACCTAACCTAACCTAACCTAACCTAACCGAGGAAGTGCTGTGGAGTTTAATTAATTATCAGGTGGATTAATTGAGGGTGTGTAATCTTCATCTGATCCCCAAAATATGCTGATGATATCACTTCCTTGACCTCTCGTGACCTCTCGCATTTCCATTGGCTGTTTTGTCTGTGACCTTTCTTGACCCCGGAGTCTCTCTCTACAAGGTCACCTCTTGACTTGTTCCAGTCGTCCCTCCCAGTCAGCTTTTCTTCGTGACCTGATCTGACCTAATTAGTCCCTTTAATTACCATTGCGTGACTTGTTCTGACCTAATTAGTCTCCTTAATAAATTTCGTGAGTTGACCTGACCTAATTATTCCCGTTAATGATCCCTGTGTGACCTTATTATGAATCAGAGTCATATCATGGTTATCAATCGTCCTAATGACCTGTATTGACCTAGTGCCAGCCTCTTCCTCGTGACCTGGCACTCATGACCATCTGGCACTGTCCTGACCAATCACCACCGCCCATTACCTTCTTCCTCTCATTCCTCCTCTCATCAGTATCATTTCCTCCCCTCTTCCCCCTTCCTTCCCTCTCTCCTTCACTGTCCTCACCCTCCTCCTTAATTCTTCTTCCTCCCTTCTCCCGTCCCTAACCCTCTTCCTCCTTTCTTCCTTCCTCCTCCTCCTCCTCCTTCTCCATCTCAAGTTGGGCAAATGAGGGTGTTTAGCCCAACTTGCAACATAAGGAGCATCTTCAGGTTACATGAGAGGGACGCTAAGTAGAGTCTCATGCCTTGTCTGTCGCCATAATGCTGGAGTCTAGGAGCCTCATCATCTGTGGGTGAGGTGAGGTGAGGGGGAGGGTGAGGGGAGGGGAGGTGAGGAGGAGATGAGATGAGGGGGTGAGGAGAGAGATGAGATGAAGGGGGGTGAGGGGAGGGTGTACGCCCATTCGACAGGCTTTGACACTATGAGAGATGACCTCTATAACCCGGTCCAGAACATGTCCCGCTGACCCCGGTTGACCTACGAGGTGCCAAGGCGGGTATTAGTCGTCGTATTATTGGCCAGTTAACTGTCTGCCTCTCTGACCTTCCATTGTGTCAGTCTGTCCTTCCTTTCTCCTCTCTTTCTCCTCTCTTTTATCACTTGTATTCTCTTTAGTCCTCTGTTTACTTCTTATTGTGAACTAGTGATGATGGGGGGGAGAACACCAACAACAGTATATTGGGATAATTACCTGCAAAACTTTGTTCAATGGCTGTTCAACCTCCTTTTACTACCTGTCCTGTGGTAGCTGAGAGAGAGAGGTAGACAAATAGACTGATAGAAGGAGATATATGGATGATTGAGAGAGAGAGGTACAGAAAAATATAGACAGACAGACAGGCAGACAAACAGACGGACAGACAGAACGAACACACACACACACAGAGTGAATTAATAATGATAAATCTCTTTTACACCTTAATATTAAAGTACTCCTTCTACCTACATCCCCCCATCCCTCCCCCCACCATCCCCCATCCCTCCCCCCACCCTCCCCGCCCCTCACTCCTCCTACCTCACCCCCCCACGCCCCTCTTCCCCCCACCCCTCCTCCAATCCCCCCACCCTCCTCCCTACCTCACCCCTCACCCCGCCCTGCTCCCCCCCTCCTCCTACCTCACCCCTCACCCCCCACCGCCCCTCACTCCCACCCCCTCCTCCCTCCCCTCACCCCCTCACCCCCCCGCCCCTCCTCCCCCCCACTCCCCTCCCCTATCTCACCCCCTCACCCCCCCCCGCCCCTCCCCTCCCCACCCCCCCCTCCTCCCTACCTCACCCCTCACACCCCCACCACCCCTCCTCCCCCACCCCCCTCCTCCCCTACCTCACCCCTCACCCCCCTGCCCCTCACTCCCCCACCCCCACTCCTCCCTGCCCCCCCACCCCACCGCCCCTCCTCCTCCCCACCTCCACCCCCTCACCCCACCACCCTCACCCCCCACCCCTCCCCTCCCTCCCCACCCCCCTCCTCCCCACCCCTCCCCCCTCCCCACCCCCCCCCCACTCCCTCCTCCCCCACCCCCCTCCCTCCCCTATCTCACCCCTCCCCCCATCGACCCTCCTCCCCACCCCCCTCCTCCCCTACCTCCACCCCTCCCCCTCCTCACTCCCCACCCCTCCCTCCTCCCCTCACCCCCCCACCGCTCCTCCTCCCCACCCCCCCTCCTCCCCTACCTCACCCCTCCCCACCCCCCACCGCCCCTCTGCCCCCACCCCCCCTCCTCCCTACTTCCACCCCTCACCCCCCCACCCCCACCCTCCTCACCCCCACCCCCCATCTGACCTTCACCAACACCATATTGCAATTTCGCGGTCCGGACTACAGCGACCCAGGGTCCTTCATATCGTTCGAGAGATCCTTTACGATATTTTATTCTCCTTTAACTCTGAGAATTGAGAACGGATTAATTTGCCTCCCTTAACCTAACCTAACCACACACACACACGTACCTGTCTGTCTGTGTGTCATATCTAGTCAGTTTTAGGTTAGGTTTGGTTAGGTTAGGTTAGGTTAGGTTTGGTTAGGTTAGGTTAGGTAGATACGTTCTCTATCACTTAAGACAAAACCATTTTATCTTACGCGTCTTGTGTTCATGGCAGTGTACCCCAGACCAAGTCTTGTTCCTCGTGGTCAGTAATTTGGTCTTGTGGTCATAAAATTCAATCATTATCGTCCAGTAATTATATTTAATCATTGGAACATCCTTAACTCTTGGTCAGAAATAAGCAATAATTAACCAGGGTGGGTAGGGGGTGTGGAGGGGTGTGGAGAGGGTGTGGAGGGGGTGGGTGGGGGTGTGTAGGGAGTGGGTGGGGGTGTGGAGAGGGTGGGGACGGGGTGTGGAGAGGGTGGGGACGGGGTGTGGAGGGGTGGGGTGTTTCCTTATAGGGCATAGACTAGCGCTTACCAGAAATGAATACCTGGCCTTATATAGCTTATGATAACTGTTAGGGCGAGACTACCTACCACAAGACACCACCACAACAACACTCTTGACAGGACGTACTCTGATTGGTCCCCATTATCCACCGTGACGTGTCGTGATTGGTCCTTTACCTTACACACCTCTCGACGGGGGGTATCACAGAATGCACTTTGGTAGAACCCACGCTCTATGCGGGTATGACATGCCTTGATTGGTGCTATCTGTACCCTCGACGGGGGTAACTAGCACAACACGATATGTCAGAACCCACGCTTTTTGCGGGTATAGCGTGTGTTGATTGGTCGGCATCCTCTGTAACGCGCGATGGTTGGTCTTTATATATATAAATATTATCATTATTATCATCATCATCATCATCATTACGAACCAGATGGCGTGTTAACATATACCATAAGAAGGACATAAGAAAATAAGGAGTCTGCAATAGGACGGTTGGCCTGTGCATGGCAGCTCCTGTCGAGAGTTACTACCACTCTCTATCATCCATGAATCTATCCAGCCTCCTTTTGAAACTTTCCAGCGTTCCAGCACTTACTACAAAGTTGCTAAGCTTGTTCCACTCGTCCACCACCCTATTTGTGAACCAGTTTCTTCCTATCTCCCTCCTAAACCTAAACTTATCCATCTCAAATCCGTTGCTCCGAGTCCTATCCTGCTCGGATATTATAAGAACTTTATCTATATCCCCTTTATTGATTCCTTTCACCCACTTAAATACTTCTATCATATCTCCCCGCACTCTCCGTCTTTCTAGGGAATGCAAGTTAAGTTTCTTTAACCTATCCTGATATGGAAGGTTTCTAAGTCCCGGAATCATTTTCGTCATTCTTCGCTGCACCGACTCCAGTGAATTTATATCCATTCTATAATAAGGGCACCAGAACTGAACCGCATAATGGAGGTGTGGCCTGACTAGCGCAAGATATAGTTGCAATAAGACCTCTGCACTCTTGTTACTTACACTTCTAGATATAAAACCCAATACTCTGTTTGCCTTATTTCGAACATTAACGCACTGTGTTCTAGGCCGTAGGTCCGGGCTTACAAGTACCCCTAGGTCTCTTGTTATTGTAGTTGATGTTGTTTCTTCCTACAGTATACGTACATGTGAGTATTTTTCTGTTTGTCTCTGTCTAACAATGTATACTTGTCTGTTCACCTGTCTGTCTGTCTGTCTGTCTCAATGCTTTCTTCCTCTCTCCTGACAATCTATCACACACTGTCTATCTATTCTTACGAGCGTGTTTGTGTGTGTTTGTTTTTATGTGTGTGTTTGTAGTTGTACATGAGCGTGTTTATGTGTGAGCATGCTTGTCTACACGGCCATCAGAAGTATATATATACACCTGTGTTTGGGATAATGTGTGTGTGTGTGTGTGTGTGTGTGTGTGTGTGTGTGTGTGTGTGTGTGTGTGTGTGTGTGTGTTCGTACCACCACTCGTTTGTTTCTGTATGCAAATGATATGACTTGTCAAGCCAGTTATCCCCGGGAGACAAACTACTCCAGGACTAGTGTGGTGGGTGTGTGGCAGGGGTGGGGGTAGAGAGGGGGTGTGGGTGGCAGGGAGAGGGAGGGGGGTGGCAGGGAGGGGAAGGAAACAGGGAGAAGGAGGAAAAAGGAGAAGAAAAATTGAGAAAAAATAGGGAAATGAAAGACAGACAAATGGAAAAATTAAAACATAACAAAAACACAAGACAGACCAAACAAACGAACCCAAAACAAACACAAACACAAACACATCAACATTGGAACTTGATCTTGAACCATAACAGGAATCCTCTTATAAATAAACAACAAAACACCACAACAAATTCTATCTCTGTAACCAATCTGTAATAAAAGAAATATATATATATTTTTTTTTACTCATATGGTTAAAGGAAAAAAAAAACCACATAGAATTATTAACTAGAATTTCTCCTATCGTATTGTTTTATCGTGTTTTCTGTGACTTACCAAAAATATAATTACAAAATAATAATAATGAATCCTTCAGTTCAATCCCCTATATGAGCTTGTGTTAAGAATTCATTACAAACAAACTCTTTATTTTGTTTTTATTTACGTGTTGATGATGGTGTTTGACCTTTGACCTCTATTTTAGATGGGACCTTGAAGTTAGAGAGAGAGAAGCAAAGGAGAAAGCGTAACAATATTTCTCTTATCTACGGACACAAACACACACACACACACACACACACACACACACACACACACACACACACACACACACACACACACACACACACACACACACACACACACACACACACACACACACACACACACACAGCTTGACAGTCTGACATCCTCTTACCCATGCAGCCTGAGTGACTCACTCAATGACTGATGGTACAGGTGAGTAAGTGCGGTGCCACCACACACACACACACACACACACACACACACACACACACACCTGACGGAGAACAGGTATATGACTCATTCCCCCTCGAGACGTTTGGTTAGGTTAGGTTTGGTTAGGTTAGGTTAGGTGTGTGTGTGTGTTTTAGGTCAGACACATATGATACAACACTAACTACAGGTTTGGAACATCACCTGACCTTTTTTAGGGATAAATTTCGGGTGTTTGGAGATCGATCTGACGTGATAGGGAAGATATTTTTTTACACTTGGATTATCATATCAACTTTTTTTTTAGGGAATAATTTTCAGGTTCTGGGGATATAAGTTTACCATCTAGGGATAAAATAAATTCTAGCTTTCAGGCAACAAAATTATCATACTAAGGAAAAAAAATAAGCAGGTTTTAGGAGTTGTATTGTCTAGCTAGGGAGAAAATGATTAGTTTTAGGGGATTTTTTTTTTATCAGGGAATTTAATGATTTTTTCTATATAAGGCGAAGATTATTTACTGTTTTTATTATTGATATTTAAAGGTGAATAATTATTACTCGTTGGTCAAGAGGCAAGAATGGACTTATAAATATTTGACTTAAGTTAAAAGTCAATTAAAAAAAAAACTTTATCCCATAGTTAACCTTAACTTCTGTTTTTATCCACGACACAAAAGTAACACAAAAAGTAACACAAAAGTAGCACAAAAAGTAACAAAGGTAACACAAAAAGTCACACAAAAAGTTACGCAAAAAGTAACAATATCAAAACTTTTACCTTATATATTTTCACTTACTAGCAGTACTACACGTATCTACTTAAGAGAAAGCGTAGTTTTAAGTGTCTTGTAAGTGGTGTTAAAGTGAAATTAATCGATTTAAAGGATATTCTAAGAGTACTTTTTGTCACTTAACTGAAGCTAAAGTGAATTTGTTACGTAGTACGGGATTAATCTTTGCGTAATTCTGATAGATAGATAGATAGATAGATAGATAGATAGATAGATATTGACATAGCAGATATATGAACTACCACAATTCTCCCACAACAACTACCACAATTCCACCACAACAATCACAATTCCCCTACAACAACTACCACTATTCCCCCACAATAACTACCACAACTACCACTATTCCTTCACAACAACTACCACTATCTCCCACAACAACTACCACAACTACAACTATTCCCCACCCCCCTGACCTCTGCACCACCACCAGACATACGCAGTTTCAATCCGTCATTTAAGTGGATCCGATAAAATTGACGTTCAATCTAGTTTATCGCGACTGGACACACACACACACACACACACACACACACACACACACACACATACATACATACATACATACATACATACATACATACATACATACATACATACATACATACATACATATATATACACCACACACACAGACACAGGGAAGAAGGAGGGAAGGAGTGAGGGAGGTGAGAGATGTGACTGGAAGGAAGGAAGGAAGGAAGGAAGGAAGGCTAGGAGAAAGGAGGGAAGGGAGGGAGGGAGGGAAGTGGGTCGAATCTCTTGAGTGGTGGAGAGAGAGAGAGAGAGAGAGAGAGAGAGAGAGAGAGAGAGACCCTCGTAATTCATCTCAACTACCCAATTATTCCTCTTTATCCTCTGTTTAGTAATCCTTTCACCTCTTATAGCACACTCACCACCACCTGACACCACCTGACACCATTTGAGAACCTTACCACCACCTTTCTAGTACTTAGTCAGAACCTCATATCATCTGACACCTTCTAACACCTTCTAACACCACCTGACACCTTCTGACACCGCCTGACACCACGTTAGTCAGAACCTCATATCATCTGACACCTTCTGACATCTTCTAACACCACCTGACACCTTCTGACACCGCCTGACACCACGTAACACCACCTGGCACCACCTGACACCACCTGACACCCTTCCATAGTCTCCTCACCACCTGAAAGACCGTTTACCTTCCTTCCTCACTATCACCAGCTGTTAACTCTCACCTACCATCAGTCACCACCTGCCCCCCCCCCTCTTACACCACCAGCTGGCCACACACACACACAGCTGGCGAGGTGTGTGGGAGATGGCGAGGTGTGTGGGAGATGGCGAGGTGTGGGGAGGTGGCGAGGTGTGGGGGAGATGGCGAGGTGTGTGGGAGATGGCGAGGGTGTGGGGAGATGGTGAGGTGTGGGAGATGGCGAGGTGTGGAGATGGCGAGGTGTGGGGAGATGGCGAGTGTGGGGAGATGGCGAGGTGGGAGAGATGGCGAGTGTGGGGAGATGGCGAGGTGTGGGGAGATGGCGAGTGTGGGAGAGATGGCGAGTGTGGGGAGATGGCGAGTGTGGGGAGATGGCGAGGTGTGGGGAGATGGCGAGTGTGTGGGAGATGGCGAGGTGGGGAGATGGCGAGGTGGGAGATGGCGAGGTGTGGGGAGATGGCGAGTGTGTGGGGAGATGGCGAGGTGGGGAGATGTGTGGGAGATGGCGGGTGGGGAGATGGCGAGGTGTGGGAGATGGGAGATGGCGAGAGATGTGGGAGGTGGCGAGGTGTGGGGAGATGGCGAGGTGGGAGATGGCGAGGTGTGTGGGAGATGGGAGGTGGGAGGTGGCGAGGTGTGGAGATGGCGAGTCTAGTGTTGCTATAATGTCACGTCAGAGATGAAAGTGTAGGGAACAGGTGGTGTCGGGATGTGTAGGATGTGTAGGTGATGTGCGGGATGTCGGTGATGTGTCAGGGGGGATGTGTTGGTGGGGATGTGTAGGCGATGTGTCGGTGGGGATGTGTCGGTGGATGTGTCGGTAGGATGTGTCGGTGGGATGTGTCGGTGGGGATGTGTCGGTGGGGATGTGTCGGTGGGGATGTGTCGGTGGGGATGTGTCGGTGGGGATGTGTCGGTGGATGTGTCGGTGGGGATGTGTAGGTGGGGATGTGTCGGTGGGGATGTGTCGGTGGGATGTGGAGTGGGGGATGTGTCGGTGGGGATGTGTCGGTGGGGATGTGTCGGTAGGATGGTGGATGTGTGTCGGTGGGGATGTGTCGGGGATGTCTATGATGTGTCGGTAGGGATGTGTCGGTGGGATGTGTCGGTGGGGATGTGTGATGTGTCGGTAGGGATGTCAGGGGATGTGTCGGTGGGGATGTGTCGGTGGGGATGTGCAGTGGGGATGTGGGGGGTTCAATGCAACACTCCAGAGACGATCGGAGGTTCAGCCGCTCTCATACTCGCTCGCTAAATTGGATTCCCTGGCTTACCTCACGCCACGGGGCATCGACCACCTGGCAGCCAAACATTGAACACCTGGCAACCAAACATGGCAACCAAACATCAAACACCTGGCAACTAAGCATGGAAACTAAGCATCGAGTACCTGGCAACCAAACATGGCAACAAAACATCGAACACCTGGCAACCAAGTATCGAGCATCTGGCAACCAAGCATCGATCACCTGGCAGCTATACGATTTTAATCTAATTAGCACAGACAGACAGACAGACAGACAGATGAAGACACGGCAGATGGGAGATTATCCTACTTAACTCGCTATTCACTCCAACACACACACACACACACACACACACACGCACACACACACTTTTACGAGTCTTTCACGTATGAGTCTCAGATCAAGAGACTGTTCACGTCACTTCCAAAACATTAAGTTGTGTCACGTTACTCTGAGGTGATTTTTATTGATGTTTTATATGTTAGATAAATTTTCCACATTTCTACCCCCAGTTAGATTCAAAGTGTGTGTGTGTGTGTGTGTGTGTGTGTGTGTGTTCTCTCTTCACAACCTGTCTAAAACATTTGCTAAACTGCCTGTACGTAAATGGTCGGTGGTACAGTAATTACTTGTAAGCTTCTACCTGTTCTCTCGGTTAATTGAAATCCAGGTGTGTTTGAAGTCTATTGGTAAGCATAGTCCGAAAGCTTATTTATACAGCTGCTTCAAGCTTAATTGGGCTGCAGGTTTTCAATGTATTTTTATTTTTCCCACCTGTGCAACGTCCACACCTGTACATCTCAACACCCACACCTGTTCACCTCAACACCCACACCTGTACACCCCAACACCCACACCTGTACACCTCAACACCCACACCTGTACACCTCAACACTTTCACCTGTACACCTCAACACCCTCACCTGTACACCTCAACACCCACACCTGTACACCCCAACACCCACACCTGTACACCTCAACACCCACACCTGTACACCTCAACACCCACACCTGTACACCCCAACACCCACACCTGTACACCCTCAACACCCACCTGTACACCTCAACACCCCACCTGTACACTCCAACACCCACACCTGTACACCTCCACACCCACACCTGTACACCTCAACACCACCTGTACACCTCAACGCCCACACCTGTACACCTCAACACCACCTGTACACCTCAACACCCACACCTGTACACCTCAACACCCACACCTGTACACCTCAACACCCCACCTGTACACCTCAACACCCACAATGTACACCTCAACACCCATACCTGTACACCTCAACACCCACACCTGTAGACCTCAACACCCACACCTGTTCACTTCAACACCTCACCTGTACCTCAACACCCACACCTGTACACCCCAACACCCACACCTGTACACCCCAACACCCACACCTGTACACCTCAACACCCACACCTGTACACCTCCACACCCACACCTGTACACCTCAACACCTCACCTGTACACCTCAACGCCCACACCTGTACACCTCAACACCTCACCTGTACACCCCAACACCCACACCTGTACACCTCAACACCCACACCTGTACACCTCAACACCCACACCTGTACACCCCAACACCCACACCTGTACACCTCAACACCCACACCTGTACACCTCAACACCCACACCTACACCTCCACACACCCACACCCACCAACACCACCTGTACACCTCAACACCCACACCTGTACACCCCCTGCACACCCACACCTGTACACCTCAACACCCACACCTGTACACCTCAACACCCACACCTGTTCACTTCAACACCCTCACCTGTACACCTCAACACCTCACCTGTACACCTCAACACCCACACCTGTACACCTCCAACACCCACACCTGTACACCTCAACACCCACACCTGTACACCTCAACACCCACACCTGTACACACCCCACACCCACACCTGTTCACTTCAACACCCTCACCTGTACATCTCAACACCCACACCTGTACACCTCAACGCCCACACCTGTACACCTCAACACCACCTGTACACCCCAACACCCACACCTGTACACCTCCACACCCACACCTGTACACACCCCAACACCACCTGTACACCACCCCACACCTGTACACTCCAACACCCTCACCTGTACACCTCAACACCCACACCTGTACACCCCAACACCCACACCTGTACACCCCAACACCCACACCTGTACACCTCAACACCCACCTGTACACCTCAACACCCACACCTGTACACCCTCAACACCCACACCTGTACACCCCACACCCACACACCTGTACACCCCAACACCTCACCTGTACACCCCAACCCCACACCTGTACACCCCAACACCCACACCTGTACACCCCACCCACACCTGTACACCTCCAACACCCACACCTGTTCACTAACACCCTCACCTGTACACCCCAACACCTCACCCGCACCTCAACACCCACACCTGTACACCCCAACACCCACACCTGTACACCTCAACACCCACACCTGTACACCCCAACACCCACACCTGTACACTACACCCACACCTGTTCACTCACCCCCACCTGTACACCCCAACACCACCTACACCTCAACGCCCACACCTGTACACCCCAACACCCTCACCTGTACACCCCAACACCCACACCTGTACACCCTCAACACCCACACCTGCACCTCACCCTCACCTGTACACCCCAACACCCACACCTGTACACCCCAACACCCACACCTGTACACCTCAACACCACACCTGTACACCTCAACACCCACACCTGAACCCAACACCCACACCTAACCTCAACACTACCTGTACACTCAACACCTCACCTGTACACCTCAAGTGACAGGATAATGAGCATCACCTGTGAGTTTAATCTCGGAAATGACAGATTGGGGGAAGCGCTACGACAGGTGAGCGCAGGTGACGAGAGGTGAGGGGCGGTGGTGGAGATGGAAAAGGAAGGGGAGATGAAAGAGGGAGGAAGGGAAGGGGATGAGGAGTAGTAGGAGAGGAGGTAAAGAGTAAAGGTGGAGATAGGAGGAAGTGGAGGAGAGTTGGAGATAGGATAAATAGAGATGGAGAAGAGACATTGGAGGTGGATGGGGAGGAGAAGGAGGTGAGGGTTGGAGGGAGAAGGAAATACGGAAGAGAAAGAATGAAATAAAGAAGAGAAAGAAGGAAAGGAAGAAAAGGAAGAAGAGAGATAAAGGGGGAAGGGGACAGATGGATAAAGGAGAAGGAAGGGTGGGAGGATAAAGAGGGGAGAGAGGATGGGTTAACGCGAAAGGAGGGAGGGTGGATAAAAGGAAAAAAGAAGGAGAATGAAGGGGAAAGAGATGAATAAAGGAGAAGGAAGGAGGGAGAGAGGATGGATAAAGGGAAAGGGAGGAGAGGATGGATAAGGGGGAAGGGGAGGAGATGGAAAATGGATTAAATTGTGTTTAGGGGGTGTATAGGATTTGGGTCTGACTACTGAGGGATGAAAGCTTTAAGTTTGTTGAGAGAGAGAGAGAGAGAGAGAGAGAGAGAGAGAGAGTTCTTCTTCTTTCTTTCTTGTTGTATTGTTGTTGTTGTGTTGACTATTAATGATGTTTTGGTCAGGTACGTCAGTTCTCACAACACCTGTGGCACCTTGTTTACGAGGAGATGATTTTGGAAACTACCCATAATGCCGCCAGCAGTCGAGTCCTCATCCAATTATATCTTTTACTCGTATTCGTCCCAAGTTGTGATTGTTGTATTTTGTAAACAATAGGCTTAAATCTTCAGCCAATAGTTTTTTCTATTTGTGTTTATCGCGGTTTGTGATTGGTTGATTTTTTTATTATTTAATTGCGAATTCTGATTGGTCACATCCTGCCAAAAACTTACAGCCAATAGTTTTTCACATTATATTCACTACGATTTATGATTGGTCGTAATCTAAATACTTTAGCTAAAAACTTACATCCAATGGCTCATATCGTTTTGCTGTAACTCGCGCTGTGATTGGTCGGTACGTCACATAAAAACAATTGTGATTGGTCGATTCCAGTAACAAGGTGTTTAGATAAATGGCCTGTGTGTGTTTGTTGTAGTGAAGTCATATAATGGACGAGCAATTTATGTATTAAACTGTATCACGCTGTACTGACTATACTGTAACCCTGATATACAATGTTTTATATAAGGTTTGTATTACAGGTCTCGCTTACAGGTGTGTGTGTGTGTGTGTGTGTGTGCCGGCCAGCATGTGATTATATAACGAGACTGTTCCTTGATCCCAGTTCATGTGCGTGTGTGTGTGTGTGTGTGTGTGTGTGTGTGTGTGAGCAGTAGAAGGACCTGTCCTAATTAGAGACAGGTAAAGGAAACGGGTTTATTGTGATACCATCTATACAAAATGGTTGGATCATGTCTCGTGGCCCCACTGATACTATTAACGAGACCGCCCATAATCTCTCACTGTTCATTATATCTCGCTGCCCATTATATCTCGCTGCCCATTATATCTCGCTGCCCATTATATCTCGCTGCCCATTATATCTCGGGTTGCCCATTATATCTCGCTGCCCATTATGTCTCGCTGCCCATTATGTCTCGCTGCCCATTATGTCTCGCTGCCCATTATTCTTTTCTAACAGCATTACTCCCCATTATCCTGCCCACCATTATCCTAATGGCACAAAGAACCATTATTTTATAGGGCATACGTACCCATTAGTCTACACACCATTAGTTTCCATTATCCATACACCATTAATCAGAGTTCCCCATTAACCTAAACACCATTAGTCTCCATTAGTCAGTGTGCCATTAGCGGATGCCCTACCTCCTTCATCAGCTGTCAGGCCCCATTATCTTGTGTGTGTGTGTGTGTGTGTGTGTGTGTGTGTGTGTGTGTGTACTTAACGAGAACTTCCATTATCTGAGAGTTTCCATTATCCGATGTTCCCTTAACGAGCTTCCTTGGTGGTGCTATATCGTGATTCTTCTTTGGTTTCTTCTTCTTCTTCTTCTTCATCTTTTGCATCTTCTTCTTCTTTGCTTTTCTTCTTCCTTCTTCTTCTTTCTGATTCTTCTTCTTCTTCTTTTGGTTTCTTCTTCCTCTTCTTCTTCTTCTTGGATTCTTCTTTTTTCTTTCTTGGTTTTTTTCTTCTTCTTTTTGGATTCTTTCTTCTTCTTCTTCTTCTTCTTCTTTCTTTCTTCTTTCTTCTTCTTCTTTCTTCTTCTTCTTCTTCTTCCTCATTTTATTCTTATTCCTCTTTTGTTATTGTTGTTCTTCTTCTTTTGTTGTTGTTGTTGTTGTTGTTGTTCTACATAGGTAAACAAAATTCAACATCATAAGAAAAAACCACCCCCAATAAATCAAGTGTCATTTTAATTTAATCTCTGGTATCAAAAAATTTATTCTCAACCACACAAGAAATTTCTACTATTCTTACCACCAAATTATCATCAATTTACACCACACGCGACTGTCACCATCATCCCAGCTAATCAACAAACTCCTTCTCCTCCTCATCTCTTTCACCCTAAACAGACAACAAATCCGTCTTGACTAATCGTGAACGCAAATGAGCTTGAACTAATCCACTAACAACAAATTTGCAATCAATTTACTATTCAGCGACTCGACAACCAACCAACCAACCAATCACAGAATCCCGTGAGAATTTGCTAATTGCTAAACCACCAAATGGTTCGACCAATTGGAAACTCGGGTTTTAATGCACTATTTGGTAACTTTGGACTGTGTTTACATGGTTTGTGTGTGTGTGTGTGTGTGTGTGTGTGTGTGTGTGTGTGTGTGTGTGTGTGTATAAAGGGAGGAAGGGGGGAATGGGGGGGCTTTTTGTAATCTATTGGCACTTGGAATCTTGGTGAGTGGGTGAGAGGGCGAGGGGAGTGGGGGGGGGGATGGGGGGGAGGAGGAGGATGATATATGTACAAATGAGGTTTTTATTTTATTTTTTTTTTATTCGATTTTTTATATTTAATGATTAAGGTTAAAATGATTCTTAAATGGTATCGGGATGGTTATCGTTACGGATATACGGATGACTTTAATTACGGATATCGGCATAAAGCAAAAGGTATCGGCATGATTTTAATTACACGGTATATCGGTATGGCTCTAGTTACAAGGTTAGATATATCGGTATGACCCTAGTTACGGATATCGGCAAGTTCTTAGTTACAGGGTTAAATATATCGGTATGGCCTGAGTTACAGAACCATTGGTATCGGGGCCGTTCTAGTAAACAAGCACAGTAACATCGGCATGAGCTACTTATCGACTCCTTTGGTATCGGTATGACCAAGTCGCCGGTGTGTATCGTTGACTGACTTTATCTTGTCATCGGCGTCTCTTCCGATTGCAGCTTATCTCCCAACACCCGTTTGTCCGGTACCTCGTTATCGGCTCTGGCCATCGTGGTGTGGTTGGTATCGGGACGTTGGTATCGGGCAATATATCGGACAGGCGAGGTTGTCGTGGTACTCACACTAGAGGGGGGGAGCGGTACTATAAGAGGGAATTTGGATGGCCTACCCCTTTAAGTGTGAGTCTACCCCTTATGTGAGTCTACTTATGTGGAGTCTACCCTTATGTGGAGTCTACCCCTTATGTGAGTCAACCCCTTATGTGAGTCTACCCTTATGTGAGTCTACCCTCATCACTTTTTAATATTTAGTTAATGTATGCTAGTGGTGGTGGTGGTAGTGGTGGTGGTGGAAGAAAGTGGTGGTGGCAGTGGTGGTGGGGTGGTAGTGGTGGGTGAAGAAAGGGGGGTGGTAGTAGTGGTGGGAAATAAAGGTGGTAGTAGTGGTGGTGGTGGTGTAGTGGTGGTGTGGGAAGTAGTGGTGGTGGTGGGAGGTAGGTGGTTGTGGGAAGGGTGGGAGAAAGGGTGGTGGTAGTGGGTGGTGAAGGTGGTGGTAGTAGTGGTGGTGGTGGTAGTAGGGTGGGTGGGTAGTAGGGAAGAAAGGGTAGTGGTAGGTAGTGGTGGTGAAGAAAGGGTGGTAGTGGTGGTATAGGTGTGGTGGAAAGAAAGGGGTGGGTGGTAGTAGTGGTGGTGGTGTAGTGGTGGGTGGTGGGTAGTAGTGGTGGTGGTGGTAGTAGTGGTGGTAGTAGTCGGTGGAAGGAAGGGTGGTGGTAGTAGTGGTGGTGAAAGGGTGGGGTGGGTGAGTGGTGGTGGTGGTAGGTGGTGGTGAGGGGTGGTAGTAGTGGTGGTGGTAGAGAAAGTGGTGGTGGTGGTAGGTGGGTGGTGGTGGTGGTAGTAGTGGTGGTGGTGGTAGGGTGGTGGTGGGAATAGGGGTGGTGGGAAGAAAGGGTGGTGGGTAGCAGGTGGGGGTGGTGGGTGGGTAGTGGTGGTGGTGGAAAAAGGTGGTGGTTAGTGGTGTGGTGGGTAGAAAGGGTAGGGTAATAGGTAAAAGGGTGGTGGTAGTAGGTGGGTGGTGGGTTAGTGGTGGTGGGGTAAGGGGTGGTGGTAGGTGGTGGGTGTGTGGTGGTGTGAAGAAAGGGTGGTGGTTGTGGTGGTGGGTTGGGTGGTGGTAGTGGTGGTAGTGGTAGTAGTGGGTGGTGGAAGAAAGGGGGTGTGTATAGGTAGGAAGAAAAGGGGTGGTGGTTGTGGTGGTGGTGGTGGGTAGTAGTGTGTGTGGTGTGGGGAAGGGTGTGTGTAGTAGGTGGTAGTGGTGGTAAAGTGGTGGTGGAAGGGGTGGTGTAGTGGGTGATAGGGAAAGGTCCACAGTACTGCTCTCCTGCTTAATCATTATTTATCTGTCACGACCTCAGACACACACACACACACACACACACACACACACACACACACACACACACGAGGGTCAAGCTAAATTGGTCCAGTGTACAGCCCAGCTCTGTGTACACCTGTAGACCAACCTAACCCAGCCAGGCCTATCCTAACCCAACCTAACCCAGCCAGGCCTATCCCAACCTAATCTAACCCAGCCAGGCCTATCCTAACCTAATCTAACCCAGCCAGGCCTATCCTAACCTAATCTAACCCAGCAGGCCTATCCTAACCTAATCTAACCCAGCCAGGCCTATCCCAACCAACTCTAACCCAATCCCAACCAGCCTATCCTAACCAACCTAACCCAACTCAACCTAGGAAGTTAACTTATTTTCAAAAGACTGTTATTCTCTAGCTGTGAATTTACGACTTTTTTCTGGTTTAGTTCCGTAATATTTCTACTTGTTTACATCTGGAGTGTGTGTGTGTGTGTGTGTGTGTGTGTGTGTGTGTGTGTGTGTGTGTGTGACAGAATGGATAGAGGGAGAAACGCCGTTGTCTAAAACCTGTTTACTTCAAACTAACTAGAAGTTATGAGGAAGGCTGGAAGGTTCTGATTGTTATCGTCACCATTGTTGGATATAATCAGAAACATGCTTCCGCAATTAGAGGTATTCACTTGCAAAAACTCCTATTCCATTCTTATCGTTATCTATCTGTCTTGACTATTCACCGTCTGTCTTGTCTGTCTGTCTGTCTGTCTGTCTGTCTGTATTCTATTCTTGTCTTCATTCATTGGGTAGGCGGTTAGGTCGGATGTCATGCCACAGCCGGATAATGGAGCGCCAGCTGGATAATGGGGAGGCCACAGCCGATACCGGGAACGCCATTACAGGTTAATCAAAACACAGCCGGATAATAGATACAGTCGGATAATGAATGCCAGCAGCAAAATAATGAGTGTCACAACCGATTGCGAGCACTACAGCCGGATAATGGGATGTCACAGCCGGATAATCAGTGCCAAAGCTTGTTTCTGGCAGCTGGATAATGAGCGCCACAGCCGGATACGGAGCCACAGCTGGATAATGAGCGCAGCCGGATACGGCGCCAGCCGGATAATGGAGCCACAGCCGGATAATGAGTGCCCACGGTGCTGATAATGAGCGCTCGCGCTGGATAGCTGGAGCGCCACAGCTGGATAACACGGGAGTGCCACATGGATAATGGGAGCGCCACACCGATACCGTAAAGGCACGCACAGCCGGATAATTTAAGGTCACGGGTTATTGTTGTTATGAGTTTTCCAGCACTGGTGGCTGGGATTGAAGGATAATCTGTAATATGTCAGCTGTTTATGAGCCGGAGGCTGAGGAAGCAATAAAGCTGGCTTCACAGGGGGTAGGAGAGAGAGAGAGGGAGAGGAGAGAGAGAGAGAGAGAGGAGGAGAGAGAGAGAGAGAGAGAGAGAGAGAGAGAGTAAGAAAAGGGGAAGGCGGAGGGGTAGAGCCGGGAGGTAGAGCTGGGGGTAAGAGCTGGAGGTAAGAGTCAGGGGTGAGTCAGAGGGAGCTAGGGGGGAGTCAGAGGGGAGCTGGGGTGTAAGAGCTGAGGTAAGAGCTGGGGGGAGTCAGAGGTAAGAGCTAGGGGTAAGAGCTGGGAGGTAAGAGCCAGGAGGTGGGGAGCCTGGGAGGGGAGCTAGGGGTGGGAGCCGAGGTAAGAGCTGGGGTAAGAGCTGTGGGGAGGTAAGAGTCAGAGGTAGAGCCAGAGGTAAGAGCTGGGGGAAGAGTCAGAGGTAAGAGCTAGGGGGTAAGAGCTGTAGGTGGGTGAGCTGGGAGGTAAGAGTCAGAGGTAAGAGTCAGGGGTAAGAGCTGAAAGAGTCAGGGGTGGAGTCAGAGGTGGGGAGCCAGGTGGGAGCTTGGAGGTAAGAGTCAAATTACCTAAGAGTCAGGTCATATATAAACACATACACATCCCAACTAATGATGTATATTTAATCAGTAATGAAGTACAAGAGTTAATTAATTAGCCTTCATAGTATACTACCATGACCTGAGAGCTTTAAAGTATAATTATCGAGTCTTATTGATAACTTTAACTTAACATAGAAAACCATTTTATTAATCTCTAGGTAATTCGGTAGTTTTAATTTGATGTGGCTTAATTATTTAGTTTATTTTATTTATTTATTTTATTTATTTATTTTTTAAGTTGTGTTTTTATTTATATGAAGTTGTATGATTTTTTTTATTTTTTATTTTTATTTTTATTTTTTTTTTATTTTAAGGAATGGAAGAGTGAGGGGGGGAGAGGCTGGGGAGGGGGAATGGGGAGGAGAGATTGAGGGGGTGGGGAGCTTATTGCTGATTTCAGGTAAGTAGTATGATAAGGATTCTGATACGTGGGGGGGGGGTGAGGGGAGTATGGTGTGGGGAGGGGAGTATAGGTGGGGGGTGAGGGAGTATGGTGGGGTGAGGGAGTATGGTGGGGGGGGGTGAGGGGTGGTGTGATATCTCCCAGCATTAACAACACTCTCATCCTCCTTCCTTCCTTCCTTTCTCTCTTTACACCACCCCAACCTCACCACCCTCCACCTCACAATTCATCCTCCTTCTTCTCCTTCCACCATCAATACTGTCATCACACCATCATCACTGGTTCACCACCACCTCACCACCACATCCACTTTATCATCCCCGTACCGAGTGAGTCATCATCCACCTCAGCATAATTTGAAATACAGTGAGGTGCTTTGTTCTCTTATTACAAGCATTTAGACAGACAGTTATGGTGGACTAGTCTTGTAGGTGATTTGATTGGTAGTTGTCGTAATAACAGGGTGGCGTATAAATCATTTGCTCTTAAGTTGACTATGTATCTGTATAAGGGTGTATATGGTATGGGGTGTGGGGTGGGTTGGGGTGTGGTGGGTTGTGGTGTGGTGTTGGGGTGGGGGGTGGGGGTGTTGGGAAGAATAGTTGAAATAGTTAATGGATTTTTTTAGTAAAGGAGAGAATTTTTTTATTGTTTTTATTGGTAGTTTCTTCTTTCTTCTTCTTCTTTCTCCTCCTTCTTCTTCTTCTTCTTGTTGTTCCATGTTCTCTGTGATTTTTTGTTTATTGTTAATTATTTAGGTCCGTATTCAGTTAACAATTAAACTAAACAACATAATCATTCTATTATTTATTTTTCACAATGTTGACAGACGTATACGAACGGACCGCCACCAAACTGTATACATTTTGCTAAGTGACTTATTTTTCCACAACACCTGCATCACGACAACCAAACAACCTTTTCCTGCCCACATACACCGCCACACACCCACGCACTCTATATCTGACTCCACTTCACCATTCCTTAAAAAAAAAAAAGATAATTTGCATTTTATAAGTAGAGGTTATAAAAAGCTGTTGAGATTTTCAAGAGCGAATATTTTTACCGTAATCACATTTGAGAATGTTGCAGATCGGCTGTTTTAGTCGTCTGAGGATGTTTACGTTTTGATGGGTATGGCCCCTCCTACCGATGCATCTGTTCCTTAACATTTGAGTTTAATGAAGAGGTAGATGCTTCCCCGATGAGTAAACTTTATATACGTAGAAATTATTTAAAATTTTACGTGTACAGCAATCGCTGGAGTCATTGTAGGTACACTGAATACCTCTTCTAGGTGAGAGCTGAGAGAGAGGAAATACCAAGATTTGTGTTAAGGTTTCATGGTTAAAGTATGATACTGTGTTGTAAATGTGTATTATTATTATGCTTAGATGTTAACAGACAGACAGATAGAGATAAACTTGTGTAATAGGTTTTATATTTAGATTTCTGGGTTTAGTTGACGCACAGAAACGAGACGAGAGGTTGTAAGACGAATGAAATGTGAAGAAATATACATACACATACTATACATAATCTATACATGTTTTGTTACCTCAGTACCGTCTCTCACTGTCCATGTATAGTCTCTCCTCGCTTCTCATTACAACGGTGTGATAAATGAGACACCTTCAGTTTATGATTCGTTTTAGCGTTACTCCAAATATGGATGATTGGACCTAGAGTCGTTTGAGAGTAGTTTGGGGATTCGGACAGGTATCATAACTATCCATTACCTGATGATGATGATACTGCACAGGTGTGTTGCCCTTAGGGTCATGGGGAGTCACTGGGTCAAAGGTCAAGGTCATTGTTGGCGGGTTTTTTCTGAAAATTAATTTGAATTTTGATTTATTTATGACTACTACCCACACTACTACTACTACTACTACTTACATTATTACTACTCACTACTACTACTACTACTACTACTACTACTACTACTACGTGGCCCAGCTCCCCCAATAGCCACACCTTCGCCATCCATTTATTTACTTTAATATTAAATATCCTAATACATAAGAAGCTATCCTATCTGTGTTAAATTAGTTGAGCGCAGATCTATGCGGCATTCAGTGACTGTAGCCTCATAGTCAATATCTTGCAGCAGTGGAGTAGGGCAGAAGCTCGCCCCCTGCTACTTACTATTACTACTAATACTTACTACTACTACTGATGTGGCCTCCAGCCTCCCCAATAGCCACACCTTTCGCCATCCACTTTATTTACTTTTAATATTAATATCCTAATACATAAGAAGTTATCCTATCTGTGTTAAATTAGTTGAGCCGCAGATTCACGCGGCATTCAGTGACTGTTGATAGTCAATATCTGCAGCAGTTGTCGGAATTGGGGCAGAAGCTCTGTCCCTGAGGCAGAGAAAGACACTATTAATATTCACACTACTGTCCACAAACACTAGTCCAAGTGCCACTACCCACACCACTACCCACACTGCCACCACCCACACCACTACCCACACCACCACTACCCACACCACTACCCAGAAACAAGCAGCAATATTTCACAGGACAGACAGACAGACAGACAGACAGACCACCAAATGCGTCTCACCACACCCATAGCCAAATACAATAGCATCTCTCGTTAGTTCACTACAGTAATATCTCCCTCCTACATAACTCACCCTGTAGAGACTGGAGGATGTGTCTATCCACATTTACATAAGAATAGACATTGTTAATATTATATATATATATATATATATATATATATATATATATATATATATATATATATATATATATATATATATATATATATATATATATATATACACTCCACTAAGGTTTATTTAACTAGATATAGATTATTTATATGACCTTGCTGTAGTTATATTATATTTCATCTTTTGCGGAATAAAATTTATTCATCTATTATTTTTTAAAGGAATTTGGTGAAGAGAAAATAGTTATTAAAAATGCCATCATGTCTGGTTCATCACCTTTTAACAAAAGACGTGATGGAGATATAAATCAAATATTTTTAATGAATGCTGCCTCTTGACATTTGATAAGGGTTCACCTCCACTACCACCACTACCACCCCTATGATAAATCCCACGCCAGTCAAATAGCGGTCTACTCTGCCTCATGACGTAACCCAGGATAAATAACATTCTCTTTCTCCTTGAGCCACAACAAAGGAAAATGCTAATATGAAACCCAATCACCATCTTAAAAGAGTCCCTCCTCTAGCCCCTACACTGTAAAAAGAGGGGTACTAAATTATGAGTATCTGTATCCCATTTTCTTTTGGATGAATTTTAGATTATAGAAAACGGAGATGGAATTTGATGGTAAGATAAACAAAGGAAATAAGTGTTTATTGTCTTATATAAACATGAGAGGAGGTTAAGGGTCACACACACACACACACACACACACACACACACACCAAAAATAGCTGCCTGTGGATCTAATTTCATGGTTAGTATCTATGTGACATCTCAAGCTCATAACTCACACCACCACTACTAGCCACCACCACCAATAGCTACCACCACTATATACAAGCCACCACCACTACTGCCACTTATAGAATACTCACCACCACTACTAGCCACCACTACTACTATGCCACCACCACTACTGCCACCACCACTACTTGCCACCACCTACTACTAGCCACCACCACCACTACCCACCATCACTAACCACCACTAGCCACCACCACTAGCCAGCCCTAAGCACCACCACCCACCACCACCACTACTAGCCACCACCATTCTAGCCACCATCACTAACCACCACTAGCCACCACCACTAGCCACCACCACCCACCACCACCACTAACCACCATCTGCCGCGTGAACAGCCTCATACCCCCTGTACCGTGGTCGACGCTCTGAACACTCTTACATATCAGGAACCACTTTGTTGTTTATGATGGTAATAAGGAAGGAGGAGCTGAGTGGACTGTGTGTGTGTCGCCCACTAGTAAACCTTGATACTCGACTCTTCATTCTTGGTCGTGGTTATTCACCCCATGGAAGTCGGCAAAGGTTGACGTAGGTGTGTAGTTTGTATTACGATAAAAAATACATTCATTAAGAATAAAAAGTAAATAAAAACAAAATTATCAAA
>NW_024725489.1:4768362-4798362 GCF_018991925.1 Homarus americanus | reverse complement strand
TACCCCTTAATATTTACCCCCTTAACCCCTTAATATTTGACCCCTAGCCCCCTTAGATTTCTTGCCCCTTATCTACTTTTTGAAGGAGAGAGGGAGGGAGAGAGGAGGGGGGGGTCATTTTAAGGATTCTCTGGGGGGGTCAATTTTGGAGGAAGAGAGGTCAGAGGTCAGAGGTCACCGTAGCTCCCATAAACCTATATTAAGACCTCCTATTCAGCCAACAGCTAACACCATTTACCTCTGATAATTAACATCACCTCAATACCCCCCAGACAGTAATTAATAAGCAGACACAGGTGGGATTTGTGGGATTTGTGGGATTTGAGGATGCGTGGATTTATGGGATTTGTGGGATTTGAGATTTGTGGGATTTATAGGATTTGTGGGATTTATGGGATTTGTGGGATTTGAGGATGCGTGAATTTATGGGATTTGTGGGATTTATGGGATTTGTGGGATTTATGGGATTTGTGGGATTTATGGGATTTATGGGATTCGTGGGATTTATGGGATTTATGGGATTTGTGGGATTTATGGGATTTGTCAATTTATACAATTTGTGGATTTATGGGATTTATGGGTGGATTTATGGATTTATGGGTAGATTTGTGGATATTTTGTCGTCATTTAATAAAATTCAAAAGTTCAGGAAACCGCCAAATGGATGGGAGTGTTTTGGTGTTCAGTAATCCTGGGTCGTCATTCATCTAATTTTACCTGAGCTTACACGAGTACAGTTTATAAATAGTTAAAATGATTACAGAAATGGCGTGTTATGTACTCGGGGTCATTGTAAAGGTGTGTGGGCCTTGTGACTGAGTACATGATTAGTTTACCTGTGATTGAGTATATGATTTGCTTATCTGTGATTGAGTGATTGATTAGTTTACCTGTGATTGAGTACATTATTTGCTTACCTGTGATTGAGTACATGATTTGCTTATCTGTGATTGAGTGATTGATTAGTTTACCTGTTATTGAGTACATTATTTGCTTACCTGTGATTGAGTACATGATTTGCTTATTTGTGATTGAGTACATGCTAAGCTTATCTGTGATTGAGTGATTGATTAGTTTACCTGTGATTGAGTACATGATTGGTTTACCTGTGATTGAGTACATGAACCAACTTACCTTTGACTGAGTACATCCATCAACTTACCTGTCACTAATTACATCATCCTAATTACCTACCTACACCTGGATACAAACACGTCAAGATACAACCACCACAGACTGACACTAATTAGATCTATATTTGACCTCTATAACCAGGTCAAATAGGGTCAAAGGTCACTCCCCCCAAAAAAATACAAATTGGTGTTTTTTATGACTCAGCATCCCTTTAACCCGTCCACACCTGGTTCACCAAGGGTCAAAGGTCAACCATAATGGATTCTTCAGGTGTAGGAAGGTCATATAGGTTGGTAGGAGTCTGTCTGTCTGTCTGTCTGTGGCTAGTGGCTCCTGTTATTAGGGTAGAAAGTCGAGAGAATACATACATACATACATACATACATACATACATACATACATACATACATACATTTTTACATTACATATCTACATACACACATAAATACATACGCACACAAATACATACATACATACTTACATACATACATACATACATACATACATACATACATACATACATACATACACTGGCTGCCTCACACAACCACAAAATAATTCAAACTAAATCACTGGCCAATATTTTACCAGTCAAACTAATACTACTATATACATTGTTTACATATAAATTAATACAAACATATATACACTATTTTGGGTCAGTTTTATATATACTTTTTTTTCTCTTTTTTTTTCAATTACATTTTTTGATCCTTTTCACTAAATAACAAAAGAGGAGTGATGTTTTTATTTTAGTTACTTTAGTCTGTGTGTGTGTGTGTGTGTGTGTGTGTGTGTGTGTGTGTGTGTGTGTGTGTGTGTGTGTGTTTTTTTTTTTTAGTTCACTTCTATGGAATAATTATGACTGATGAATAAAGACGAGAGAGAGAGAGAATGGTGATGACAAATGCCTTAGAAGGAATAAGAGAAATAAATTAAAGAAAGGAGATGGGAAGAGGGAAAGAAGGAAGGGAGGAGGGGGAGGAGGAAGGGAGAAGGAAGGAAGGGAGGGGGTGGAGGAAGGGGGAACCCAAGTCAATTAAACTAATGGACGCCAACCGGTAACCACCCCCCTCTCCACACCCTCCTCCTCTCCCCCCACCCTCTCCCTCCCCCTCCTCTCTCTCCTTTCCCCACAATAACAACCTGATCTATTTTTTGGCTTCACCTGACCTCTGACCTCATGATCCTCCCCCCCCCCTCGAGGTACAGTTTGACCTCCTTTCCTTAGTTCATTAATTGACCTCTTGAGCTGACCATTCTAACCGATCTGCTGCTGACCTACTGAGCTGACACTGCTGACTGACTCCTGTGCCACCCTTCCCACTGTCAGCACACACACACACACACACACACACACACACACCTAAGTAAGTATTTCCGTGCTAATTATTTCTTCCTCTTAGCTTAATGACTCGCATTGTTCCCTGCACACCACACTGTATGTCCTTGTTCCTTGTTCCTTGTTCCTTGTCGATGGCCACTTTGTCTCCGTAGGCACAGGTGAGGACCCATGGTTTAATCTTTGTTTTTGTTTTATAGACATTAATTAAGGTAAGTCTCAGAGGGTGTGGTTGGGTAGTTGTGTGTTGCAGGGTTTGGCAACATTATATATATATATTTACCTTGTGTTGCAGGGTTTGTCTACACTATATATATTTACCTTGTGTTGCAGGGTTTGTCTACACTATATATATTTACCTTGTGTTGCAGGGTTTGTCTACACTATATATATTTACCTTGTGTTGCAGGGTTTGTCCACACTATATATATATTTACCTTGTGTTGCAGGGTTTGTCTACACTATATATATTTACCTTGTGTTGCAGGGTTTGTCCACACTATATATATTTACCTTGTGTTTGTTTGCAACACTATATATTACCTTGTGTTGCAGGGTTTGTCCACACTATATATATTTACCTTGTGTTGCAGGGTTTGTCCACACTATATATATATTTACCTTGTGTTGCAGGGTTTGTCTACACTATATATATTTACCTTGTGTTGCAGGGTTTGTCCACACTATATATATTTACCTTGTGTTGCAGGGTTTGTCCACACTATATATATATTTACCTTGTGTTGCAGGGTTTGTCTACACTATATATATTTACCTTGTGTTGCAGGGTTTGTCCACACTATATATATTTACCTTGTGTTGCAGGGTTTGTCCACACTATATATATATTTACCTTGTGTTGCAGGGTTTGTCTACACTATATATATTTACCTTGTGTTGCAGGGTTTGTCCACACTATATATATTTACCTTGTGTTGCAGGGTTTGTCACACTATATATATTTACCTTGTGTTGCAGGGTTTGTCCACACTATATATATATTTACCTTGTGTTGCAGGGTTTGTCTACACTATATATATTTACCTTGTGTTGCAGGGTTTGTCCACACTATATATATTTACCTTGTGTTGCAGGGTTTGTCTACACTATATATATTTACCTTGTGTTGCAGGGTTTGTCTACACTATATATATTTACCTTGTGTTGCAGGGTTTGTCTACACTATATATATTTCCCTTGTGTTGCAGGGTCCGCCCATACACTAACACTCACCATCTTCCACAGGGTACGGTCACTCGACGCCCAACACGGTACCGGGCAAAATCTTCACCATCCTGTACGCCATCTTGGGCATCCCGCTGTGCCTGGTGCTCTTCCACTCCATTGGTGAACGCCTCAACATGGTCTCCTCCATCGCCATCAAGCAAATCAAGAAGATTCTCAAGGTGGGTGGGTGTCGAACTCCTGGTAAACTGGATTCTCGTGGATTCATAACTGGATTCACAACTTGATGTTATTGTTGAGTATACTTTTTTTATCATATTGAAATTGCTTAAAAATAAGCAAATAAATAAAATCTACGTGTTTAGGAGTGTTATTGCAATTTTGTAGTAATTTTTGGGGTAGTTTTATTTGCTTTAGATAACCAATTAGTTCCGTTCTCGCATCACAAATTATGAACATTTGCCATAGGAATCTCTTGAGGATGCCGTGACGTCACATATGTTATCCAGTTGTGAATCTTTACAGTGAAATGAGAAGAAAATATTCTTATAGATATTTTCACACAAATACGTATATGTATATGTGTATGTATACTTTTACAGCATACATATCCACTTGTACATTTGTTATATATGGTACTGAGAGAGGTTTACCCACCTAACTAAAAGCGTCAACACACGTCACGGGGTCCAGGTATTAAGGGTGTAATTAGTGCAGGTAACTTTTAGACCAACACAACAAATAAAGAATTTTTGAACTTATTGGCGAAAGTTTTTAAAAGATTGTTTGTGTATTTATTGAGACTTTCGGTGTTTGTGAGTTTGAGTAGTGAAAGTATTAAAGCCGTGTGTGTGTGTGTGTGTGTGTGTGTGTGTGTGTGTGTAATAATAAAATAATATTTATAATAATAAGCGGTTTATTAATAGAGTTGCAGCCGGTGGCTGAAAATATACAAACTTACATGTGATTTAGACATAATGATATGCGTTCAATACATTTACAGGGCTGTACAGTACATAAATCAGGAGTTGTTTATTATTTTAACAATAGATGGGATGGTGCTGTTCTTATATCTATCGGTGCGGGCTCTTATGGGCTGAATTTTGTTGTAGTGGCGCACTTCGCGAGGTGGGCGGGGGACTGCCGGTGGCAGGAGGTGGCGATGACGAAGATGGCGCAGTAGTCCACTGCCAAACCTTGCTAGTGCTTGGTGGTGGAGGTCACTGAGGGATGGCATTTCCAGGGTGGAGAGAGCGTTGGTGTAGCCGGAGTAGTCTGCGCCGAGCCTGATTCTGCAGGCCCTTTTCTGTACCTTCTCTAGCTGACGTTGTTGGGTAGAGTTGAGAGAAGACGACCAGGCTGGTGACGCATACGTTAGTTTGGGGAGAATAAAGATTTTTTTTTTAGATTGCCCACGAGGGGGCTAGTTTATTGGGCACCCCTTACATCCTGTGCTAGGTGAAGTGCAGAAGCGTTTACAGCGCCCATCAGGGAAGCATATGGGAAGCATGCTGAGTTCATGCTTGCCTTTATGACTCATGCATTAAGGGAGTAAAAGCCTGAAGGGTCATGGGTTTTGTCAGCAAGTTACATAAAGTGACAGAATGATGAGTGTGTGGGGGGGGGGGAATTCCCGGTACAATTTATCTGTTTATTGCAAAGCGGAGAATAAAGGCGTTGTAGACAGTCCTCAGCTCTGGCGTGGGTGCCCCAAGTGACCTGAGTCGCCGTAGCATGTAGAGTCGGTACGAGGCTGCCTTGACTGTGCTGTTTACATGGGCCTTCCAGTCCAGTTTGTGGTCTATGGTAACACCCAGGAGTTTGGCAGACTGCACTAACTGGAGAGGATGTGTGTGTGTGTGTGTGTGTGTGTGTGTGTGTGTGTGTGTGTGTGTGTGTACACTTCACATTAAAACACTTTTCTATTTCAAACTTTCATAATTAGGGTAATTTGCAGAGAGTTGCTGCCATATTAACTAATTAATGACCTTGTTCATACTGGGAAAATTGATGACTCTAAAAGATCATTAATATGGTTCCTAGGATAATATAAACACACACACATATCCTTATATATATATATATATATATATATATATATATATATATATATATATATATATATATATATATATATATATATATATATATATATATATATATATATATATTGCCTTACAGTTTAGGTCATCCTAGGAAAAATAAGTAAACCATAGAATATATTTTTTCTCCAGGAACGTCAAGGAATATTTCTGTTTATAATTGTAATTCCTAGAAAAAAAGTGTGTAATATTTGTTTTTTTCCTCCAGGATGACGTAGAGATTATATTAGATATATGTTATCCAGGATGGTCTGTGTTCTCTCTCTCTCTTTTTGTTCCCTCCTTCTTTCTTCTCTTTCTCTCCCCTCCCCTCCATCTCCATAATTCATCCTCTCTCTCTCTATCATGAAGAATGAGTCCCAAGTTTGTCGATTTAACTCAGGAAGGGAAAAAATAAAGGAGAGTTATAATGTATGTGGGAGGGAGGGTGTGGGAGGAGAAGAAAGTAAATGTACCCTTTCCTACTTTATTTTCTCTTATAAACCTTCTTCATTATCTACCTACTATGTCTATTATCCTCTCCTCTCTCTCTCTCTCTCTCTCTCTCTCTCTCTCTCTCTCTCTCTCTCTCTCTTCTCTCTCTCTCTCTCTCTCTCTCACCCAGCCTTGCCTATTCTTCTTTCATCCTTCCTTCACTACCTTACCTTCATTCCTCCCTCTTTTCCTCCCTACTTCCTCCTCTTCCCCCACCACCACCACCTATCACCACCACCACCACCACACTATCACCACCACACTATCACCACCACCACACTATCAACACCACCACCACACCCCCCAGCACCACACCATCACCCCTACCACCACTATTAACACCACCACCACCACACCACCACCATCCCCCACCACCACACCCCTGCACCATCACCCACCCACACTATATCAACACCACCACCACCACACCATCAACACCACCACCACACCCCAGCACCACACTATCACCCCCACCACCACACTATTAACACCACCACCACCACACTATATCAACACCACCACCACACCCCCACCACACTATCACCACCACCACCACACTATATCAACACCACCACCACCTCTCACTTCAACACCACCCACCACAACCAGCACCAACTATCACCCCCCCACCACAACCACCAACCACCACACCACCACCACCACACCACCACCACCACACTATCACCACCACACTATAACACCATCGGGGGAACACGGCATCTCTCTCAGGTATAAAGAACATCGTACCTCTGCCGCCCTGAGAGCCGCCGCCACGAAGGTAACCAATGACGCGAAAGATATGAGTCAGGAGGATTGTGAGTCTTGGTTCTCATACTGGACAAATTGGGGTGTTTGGTGAGAGAGAGAGAGAGAGAGAGAGGATATATGGATGTGGAAGAGAGTTTGGATGCCACTAACCCTCCCACAGTGCCACTAACTCTCCCACAGTGCCACTAACCACAACCCCTTTCCTCCCACAGTGCCACTAACCCTCCCTAATAAGTGCCACTAACCACTACCCCCTTCCTCCCACAGTGCCACTAACCCTCCCACAGTGCCACTAACCACAACCCTCTCCCACAGTTACTCAACCTCCCACAGTGCCACTAACCCTCCCACAGTGCCACTAACCCTCCCACAGTGCCACTAACCACCACCCCCTTCCTCCCACAGTGCCAGGACACAGATGCCACAGAGATAGACTTGATCTTGGTGGTGACAACTCTCTCCACCATCACCATCACCTCGGGGGCCGCTGTCTTCTCCCGCTACGAGAGCTGGTCCTACTTCGACTCCGTCTACTACTGCGTCATCACCCTCACCACTATAGGTAGGTCACTATAGGAAGGTCATCATCACTATAGGGTAGGTCATTCATCACTATAGGGTAGGTCACTATAGGGAGGTCATCACACCACTCTACGGTAGGTCATTCATCACTATAGGTAGGTCATCATCACTATAGGGTATGTCATTCATCACTATAGGGAAGTCATCACCATTATTATCACCACTTTAGTCACCATTGTCATCACTGTAGATACCATTATTTCCGTTGTAGTCACCATTATAATTAATTATTTACCTAATCACCATACGTACACCATTAATGCCACTGTTGCCACCATCAGAGTCACCATTCACACTATTATCAATGTTTTAAGTATTCACCATCATTATCACCATCTTCAACTGTAGTCACCTCTTTGAACAGTCACCATCCTTACCATCAGTCACCATTATCACCATATTATCATCATCATCATCATCATCATCATCATCATCATCATCATCATCATCAAAGTCAACGTCTTCACCTAACCAAACTTAACCAAACCTAACCTACCAAACTTACTACTACTACTACTACTACTACTACTACTACTACTACTACTACTACTACTACTACTACTACTACTACTACTACTGTCTCCTGCCGCAGGGTTTGGGGACATGGTGGCGCTGCAGAAGGATCACGCCTTGGACCAGAAGCCTGAGTATGTGGCCTTTGCCCTTATCTTCATCCTCTTCGGCATGGCCATCGTCGCCGCCTCTCTCAACCTGTTCGTCCTTCGTTTCGTCACTATGAACACTGAGGACGAAAGACGTGACGAAGCCGAGGCAGAAGGGAGAGGTGTGGAGGGGATGTGGGAGGGGGATGTGGGAGGGGGGATGTGGGAGGGGGGATGTGGGAGAGGTGTGGGGAGGGGGATGGGAGGGGGATGGGAGAGGTGTGTGGGGGAGGGGGATGGGGAGGGGATGGGAGAGGTGTGGGGGAGGGGGATGGGGGAGGGTGGGAGGGGGATGGGAGGGGAGGAGGGGTAAGCAGAGTAGGAGGAGGGGGGGTGGGCAAGGGTGTGGTTTGGAGAAGAACGGGATTGAGAGAGAGAGGGATGATGGAAGAGAATGGGAGAGGGAAGGAGGAGGGGGAAGGAGGAGGGGAGAGAAGAACAAAGGAAGGAGGGAGTTGGGGAATAGGGCAGAAGAGAAGGGGAGGGAGAGGATATGAAAGGGAGGGAAAGGGGTAGAATGAGGAAGGAAGGAAAAAAGGAGGTAGGAGGAGACAGCAACACACACAGAGAGAGAGAGAGAGAGAGATAATGAAGAAGAAAGGTATAATGACCACTGACTACCTATGTAATTAAGACATTAGACACTCAGGTAATTGTCGACTGATGAATCACCTGATTAATTATCGACACCAAGGGGGGGGTGAGGGTAGGAGGAGGGAGGATGGATGGAGGGGGAGAGAAGGGGGTGAGGAAGAGGACTGGAAGGGTAAGGTGAGGGGAGGAAGGAGAGGGAATGAGGGTAGAGGAAGGGGGAAGGGGAGTGGGTGAGGTACTCTCTCTCTCTCTCTCTCTCTCTCTCTCTCTCTCTCTCTCTCTCTCTCTCTCTCTCTCTGTAAAGTCTTGATAAAAAAAAATAAAACCATGATACAAACGATTTTTTTTAAGAGTTACGACATTTATTTTGTTATTTATTCATGATTTCGTAAAATATCTGGACCACCTGAAGATTAACCCCCCAGTTTATTTCACCTGAAGATTAAGCACCCCTAACGAAACCTGGGGGGGGTGGTTAGGTTTTATTTTATAGAGTAGACTGATACAGGTTTTACTCAGGGTCAAATCACGTTAAATATCACCCATTGACTTGTTTGAAGCATGACCTCTGACCTTACCTGAGATAGATTCTGCCATAGCTGAAGGGTGACCTGCCGGGAGGGGGACCTGTCTGGAAGGTGACCTGTCTGAAAGGGGACCTGTCTGAAGGGGGACCTGTCTGGAGGGGGACCTGTCTGAAGGGTGATTTACCGAAGGGCGACATAGGAGTTAGGTTAGATAGTTGAAGGATAACCCATTTTACATGACCTATGTGAAGGATACCACACCCGAAGGATGACCTACCTGAAGGATGACCCTCCTAAAGGATGACCTACCTGAAGGATGACTTACCTGAAGGATACCACACCCGAAGGATGACCTACCCGAAGGATGACCTACCTGAAGGATGAGTTACCTGAAGGATGACATACCTGAAGGATGACTTATCTGAAGGATGACTTACCTGAAGGGTGACCTACCTGAAGGATGACCTACCTGAAGGATGATTTACCTGAAGGATGATTTACCTGAAGGATGACTTACCTGAAAGATGACCTACCTGAAGGATGACTTATCTGAAGGATGACTTATCTGAAAGATGACCTACCTGAAGGATGACCTACCTGAGGGTGACCTACCTGAAGGATGATTTACCTGAAGGATGACTTACCTGAAGGATGACTTATCTGGAAAGATGACCTACCTGAAGGATGACTACCTGGAAGGATGACCTACCTGAAGGATGACTTACTCTGGAAGGATGACTTACCCAGGCTGATGATTTTGTCTGAAAGATGACCTACCTGAAGGATGACTTACCTGAAGGATGATACCTGAAGGATGATTTACCTGAAGGATGACTTACCTGAAGGATGACTTACCTGAAGGATGACTTACCTGAAGGATGACTTACCTGAGGGTGACCTACCTGAAGGATGACTTACCTGAAGGATGACTTACCTGAAGGATGACTTACCTGAAGGATGACTTACCTGAAGGATGACCTACCTAAAGGATGACCTACCTGAAGGTTGACTTACCTGAAAGATGACCTACCTGAGGGTGACCTACCTGAAGGATGATTTACCTGAAGGATGACTTATTTTAAGGATGACTTACCTGAGGATAACCTACCTGAAGGATGACTTACCTGAAGGATGACTTACCTGAAAGATGACCTACCTGAAGAGCGACCTGCATGAATACTGACTCACCTGAAGGATGACCTACCTGAAGGATGACCTACCTGAGGATGACCTAGGAGAGGCATGATGACCTTTGACCTGTGTTGCAGGCGGCGGCGGGGGCGGTGCGGCTGGAAGGGGATGTGATCACAGCCAACGGTTCCATACTGTCTGGCCAGTGTCCTCAGGAGGGCGCGTCCTTCACCGACCTCACCTCCGTCTGTTCCTGCACCTGCGCCTCCTGTGCCCCGTGTCATGCCCTCCCCTTCACCCGCTCCTACAGGTGAGTTACTGTCACTCCCTCCCCTTCACCCGCTCCTACAGGTGAGTTACTGTCAGGCCCTCCCCTTCACCCACTCCTACAGGTGAGCTACTGTGAGCTACAGGTGCTATCATGCCCTCCCCTTCACCCGCTCCTACAGGTGAGTTACTGTCACTCCCTCCCCTTCACCCGCTCCTACAGGTGAGTTACTGTCAGGCCCTCCCCTTCACCCACTCCTACGGGCAAGTTGCACCCCTCTTACAGGTGAGTCGTTCTATTATCCCCTTCATCCACTCCTACGGGTAAGTTGCACCCCTCTTACAGGTGAGTCGTTCTATTATCCCTTTCACCCACTCCTACAGGTAAGTCTTCAGGAGAGTTTAAAAGCTCTTCAACAACTTTCAAACTTACACTGGAACACACGTCTTGGTGCACCAGCGGCCTTATGGTGTCTTAACCCCATAAATATATAGACAACATCCCTCTAATATACCCGAGTCTCAGTCCACTTTGGAGGCCATTTTGTAAGAATTTGAGATCCAACCCCATGTACCATTACCTAACCTTACCATTACCTAAACTAACCTAACCTAACCTTACCATTACCTAAACTAACCTAACCTAACCTTACCATTACCTGAACTAACCTAACCTAACCTTACCATTACCTAAACTAACCTAACCTAACCTTACCATTACCTAAACTAACCTAACCATTATCTAACCAATAACCTAACCTACCTTCACCTAAACCAACCTAACCTACCTTACCATTACCTAAACTAACCTTAACCAACCATTACTAACCTAACCTAACCTACCATTACCTAAACTAACCTAACCCTTACCATTACCAAACCAACCTAACCTAACCTTACCATTACCTAAACTAACAACCTAACCCAACCATTACCTAAACTAACCTAACCTAACCTTACCATTACCTAAACTAACCTAACCTAACCTTACCATTACCTAAACTAACCTAACCTAACCTTACCATTACCTGAACTAACCTAACCTAACCTTACCATTACCTAAACTAACCTAACCTAACCTTACCATTACCTAAACTAACCTAACCTAACCTTAACGGGTCTATGAGAATCTATCTTGATGTTGCAGCTTTAGTGCTCTATGTTAGATACGTTCCTAAGAGGGAGTTTGAGGGAGAAAATTAAACTTACGAGCCTTTGAGATTTTAAGAGTTAATTACAGTATAGTCAGAGTCATAATGAACCTCGTTATCTTAGCCAGAATCATAATGTAACCTCGTTATCTTAAACACCACCACCACCACAATCCAGGTAGCCATTAATTAATAAGTTTACTTGTATTTTTTTGTACCACAACACCACAACACCTCTGTACCACAACACTTAAGACACAATATTAAAACAAAATTGACAAATAAAAAAAATAAAAATACCTCCTTTATGTATTGACCTGACTTACTCCTTCCTTCCTTCCTTCCTTCCGCAGCTTCCGCAAGCGGTCGATGAACCTCTCATACATCCTCCCGCGTCGACAACGGCTCCAGCAACAGCGGGAACAGCAGCAACAGCAACGGGAAATGCAGCAACGGGAACATCTGCAGCGGGAGAGAGAACAGCAGCAAGTGACCCACACGGACACTCAGGAGGAACTGTGCTCCTCCTCCTCAGAGAGTGACGTCACACCCACGTTGGCGCAGAAGAGAAACTCGGTCTAGTATTATGTGAAGGACAGACTGACGTGCATAGGTGAGAGGGCAGTGAGAGGGAACTATAAAACGTCAGGGTGTGGGAGAAAGGGGAAAGTGAGAGGGCAAGGGAAAAGTGGACTAAAAACGTCGAGGGTGTGAGGGAAAGTGGAAAGTGAAAGGGCAAGGGAAAAGTGGACAGGATAGGGAATAGAAAGTGAAAAAAAGGAAATGAATAGGAGAGAGAATTAGAAATATGAGAGAAATTATAAACAATAGGAAATGAGAAAGGAAAAGAGTGGACAAGGAACGTGAGGAAAAGGGAGGAAAAAGAGAGGGAAATAAGAAGGTTGGGAAGAATTAGGAGAAATTAATGAGAAAAGAGAGACGAAAGAAAATGAAGAGATGAAGGAGTGTTATTACAATGAGGAAGAGTGAAAGTTATATTAGAGAAAAGGAAATGAAGAAAATATGCGATTAAAGAAAGTGATGAAGACGAAGTAAGGAAGCGTAGAGTGGAAAGGGAAAGCGTGGAAGAGATAGAGAAATTAAAACAAGGAATCAGAGAGTGACTGAAAGAAAAAACAGTAAGGAACTGACTACTCTCGAAGGTGGACCGTGTGATGTAAGTGAATGAATGCCAAACTAACAAGTGAATTCGTTGTAAATCCACTGCAGGCGTAAACAGTGAATGACGTCACCAAAAACGTTTCTTCGGGGGGATACAGAACGTTTTTTTTTCTTGAGTGATGTGAAACGTTTGTAAATGAGGAACAAAGCTGAGAATGCTTGATAAATCTAGCCTTGACTTGTTCTGAGATACAACCCAGATTAAGCCTACTTATTTTAAGATATATTTAAGAGGTCAGGTCATGGGGTCAAAGTTGGCACGACACTGATCTCTGGACTGCTAGACACACTATAAATGTCTCCTGTACATACACAGGCACCACAGATAGTATAGTGCCAACTTTGAAGCCCTGAACTGACCCCTTAATTCACTTTGTTATACGATTCTTCCGATATTTAAAGAGGAAGAATATTTTTCAGGTGAAAATATCTCGTTATGACGTGCGTCGAGGTAGAGACGCATAAGGTGTGGAACGCGGAATTTATAAAGCCGTCCCAACTTAATTTACCCAGCACCTGTGTCGGTCCACGGATCTGAACGAATGCTGTCTTGGTCCAAAGTATAGCCTTTCCTACCTTGTTCAGATACCTTAGAGAGTTGTTCCTTCCTAACTCGCTCTCTCATGCCGAAACTAAACGAAAAGAAATATATTGTATACACATATGCATGTATATATATAACATGAAAATAAACAATTGAATAGTGAAGGAAAATTTAGAAGAAAATAAAATAAATTTCGAAGGTTCGCCTCAACTCGCGTACAAAGTTCAGTTAAAAAGAGACAAAATTTTTTTTTATACTGGAAGTTTTTCCAACATTACTTTCAACCTCGAAATATAGACGAAATTCATTTATCAAAAAAGGGGGAGATTTATTGACTTATTTATTTACTTCGTACTTACCAGATTAACCCTCAATAAAATTTTAATTGTTGGAAAAAAATTATATGGAATTAGTTTATTTCGGCAATCTTACAGACATTGTGTAGTGTAGATATTAAGTACATTTGTGAAAAACAAAAGTCTCTCAAGGCTTTTATATAATGTACCTGTATATATATTTTTTGGAGGAGTGGAACTTTGAAGGAAATGGTACGGTATTTTGAAAGTATTTTTCCCCTTTCTGGAGGTAATTTGATTTTTGAAAGTAGAGTAATCGTTTTTTGGAAAGTAAGTGGTATCTAGAATTACTTAAAGTGGTTTTTGAAAGTACTGTATTGTAATTGAGGATTTTAAGGTCAAAGTTTTTTTTAAAGGGATGTATATTAGGGCCGAAAGGTACAGTAAATACTTTTAAAAGGGAATTTTCAATGTATCTGTTTTTAAGTACTGTATAATAATTGTAGTTTTTGGGAAGGTAATTTTTTTGAGGTATTGTAGTTGTTAAAGTAATTTGTTGTTTTTTTAAGTTTAAATGCTCATGAAATGGAATCTATGAAATAACAGCTTTTTTTAATTAACTAGTTTCAAAAGTCAATTTACAAGATGTTTTTATAATATGTTATCAGATTTTTTTTAGAATAATTGAGTTTTTATGGTAATATTGATTTTTTTTAAATAATCATTGTTTGTAATTTGCATATGAAGGTAATTTTTCTTGTGAAGTAAGTGGTTTGATTTACAGGTACAGTACTTGTATTTTACCGTCTTTTTGTAATGTAATTGACCTTTTAAGTCGTGTTTTTAAGATAATTGTTTTTTAAGGCAAGAATTTTTTTAAGTATAGTAATTACTTTTAAGGTAAACTATTTTTGTTTTAGGCAATATCTTAAGTAATAAATTTTAAAGTTAACTAGATTTTTAAGTCTTTTAGTTTAAGGAAATTTTTCTTTAGTATTTTTTAAGATAACTGTTATTTTAAGTTATGATATTAAGATAACTAGTTTCTTTTGTCATTTACAGTAATATTAATTTAGGCAATTATTTTTTATTTCTTTTTTTTAATATGGTAGTTTTTTTTACATTTAAAATAACAAACCTTTGATATTTTCTAAGGTGATTGAATTTTTTTATAGCAATTAGTTGATAAAAGTAATCGGTTGATGGAAATTAATGTTTTGTTAAGGTAATTAATTCCTGAAGTAATTGAGAGTATTCGAAGACAGTTAAGATGGTAATTACATGATTCGGTCGTAAAGATTCAGTTAGTAATATTTTCCAAAGTACAGTATTTTATAATCCTGTTTGGTAAAGTTATTTCTTCCCCCACCAAAAAAAAATAATAATTTGTTCGAAAAAAATGGTATAATAGATTACAGTTAATTAAACCGGAAATTCATCGAGGGAATTGCTTCAAACTAACGATATTTTTCCACCATCAGTCAAAATATACCCAAAAGAATTATACGCATATATATTTTTTTTCTGATGTAATTTTTGGAGGGACCTTCGGTACTTCAAACTAGTGATTATTTTTTTTTGCCTCCAGACTGACATAGAGGGGCTTATTCAGTTGTAGGGCGTGAGAGTTACCATGACGGGGCAGCCTCAACACTGTGATAGCTTCCTGGCGCATTATGCAAGGCTGAGAAACCTCTATTGTACATACTTATAACAATTTATTTACCTAACCTCAAGACAAGACACTCACTCCTTCCTACCTGACTCATCTCCTCCTACCTAGAGAAGAACAAGTCTCTAATTGTGCTAATAATAATAATAATATTAATCCACAACAAACTTGTTAATTATTATTATATATAAAAAAAAAGAAACTTCAATTTTTGAGGTTGTGTGTTTGTTCCCCAGAGTAAGGTGTGTTACAGGGGTCATGTTGACGGCTCACAGGTGATACTGTACTGGTGTGTGTGTGTGTGTGTGTGTGTGTGTGTGTGTGTGTGTGTGCGTGTGCGTGCGTGTGCGTGCGTGCGTGCGTGCGTGCGTGCGTGCGTGCTTAATGGTTCAGATTTAGTATGACACTGTTGGTTTGGGGGGCTTACACACACACAGTATGGTGCCACCTGAGGCCCTGTTAGATGATCCCTCAAACAGTTGTATAAGGATGGAAGAACAATTGTTTTTCATTTTGGTTCTGTCCTAAAACGAATTGATGGATACGTGTCTTGAGAGTTCGTGGGTTAGGATATGTGTCCATGAAGGGCATGTCCAGGAAGGCGTGTCTTCAAATACTCAAGTCTTAGTGACACGTGCCTGAGATTAGGACTCCTAAGGGTGATCATTCGAGGTTCTATGTCCTAGGATACGTGTTTGTTAGACATGCCTTCAAGAGCATTCGCCTAGGGAATATGTGGCCAAACATTAATACGTGTCCAGTTATACATGTCCAAAGATTATGTATCCAAGAGTACATGTCCAAGAATATGTGAGAGTTATCAAAGGAAATGTGTTTTGGGTATAAGTGTCATAGTGGCGTCTAATTTATGAATTGTTTTTCTCTGTTACAATTCATCTATATAATGTAATATATAGAGACCCACAAAGACACAACAGGAACCTACATAACGAATTACGTTGAGCCTTAATTCCTCTTGACCTAAAGGTTCTTTTTTTATTATTTCCTTTGGTGGTAAATGTCTGTTGGAGACCGTCTATCCTAGGGTAAGAGTGGACGACTGTTTGTAAGAGTTACCCCAAGCCAGTGCTGCAGGATCCGTTTTCTATGTCAAGGGGAAGTTGAAACTACAGTATATAGTCTCTGCAGATATTTTTTTTCTATAAGTTCGAAATCCACTACAGTGATTTTTAAATGAGTTTAATATCAACCATATAGATTTTTAGGAAAGTTTTAAAAATCTACCACAATAGATTTATGGAGTTTTAAAATCTATTAGTGCCTATTTATCAGGAATTCAAATGAGATTCTGAATAGTTCAAGATTAAATGACATCAGATTTTTTTTTAACAAGTAAAACAAAAATACATCACTGGAGAATTCGTTAGGTTCAGGATCTACAAAAAGACAGATTAGTAAGTATAAAATTTAGAATCGATACTAGCACAAGTACAGCCTCCGATTTTTGCAGATTTCGAAGGCCTGTTATCAAGTACCAGTAGCTGATTTGACTGAAGGTTTACCACACACACACACACACACACACACACACACACACACACACACACACAGTCACACACACACACAGTCACACACTCGCATATTTCAGCCATCTATTGTCAAGGACGATATATCCACCTCATCGTCTAAAGTGTCACTCCACCACCACCTACTCCACAGTCATACACACCTCTCTGATTGGTCATTTAGGCCCCCATCCTAATAGATCCCAATTGTAAGTCTAATTATGTCCCAATTGGTGCCATTTAACTGCTGTCTCAACAGGTCATTGTACCAGGTCATCATAACCAAGTCATACCAGGTCATTATGCCAGGTCCATCATATCAAGTCATACCAGGTCATTATACTATGTCGTTATACCAGGAAATCATAACAGGTCATCATACCAAGATCATCTTCATATCAGGTCATTATACCAGGTCATCATACTAAGTCATTATACCAGATCACACCAAGTCATCAAACCAGGTCATTATACCAGGGCATTATACCAAGTCATCATCATACCAGGTCACACCAAGTTATCATACCAGGTCCATCATTCCAGGTTATCACAGCAAGTCATACCAGGACACATGAAGATCAACTTTGGAATCTTTATCTTTAAATATTAATTAGAAATGACATAAAGTGAAGGAAAATAAGGGAAAAATAGTATAAAATTGGCTCTCCTGTGGCACTGGCTCTCCTGTGGCACTGGCTCTCCTGTGGCACTGGCTCTCCTGTGGCACTGGCTCCCTGTTGAGAGAATTGACGTGTGTTGTCAATTTTTTCCTCATGCTTGCAATTTAAATCCTTCAATTATCCTTCTTTTAATTCTCTTTCATTCTTATCAAGATTTTTTCTACAAAGTTGATACAGAAGTTCCGGCAGAAGAGGGACTGGTATCGTAAGAATACTACTACTAATAACAATAATAATGATAAGAATAATAATAATAATGATAATAATAATAATATTAATGATAATAATAATAATATTTAATCCAGTTATGCTTCTCGATAAAATTTTTGGGTAAGACTGATGATTATTTTTTTTTCTACCTAAAGGGTAAGTTTAGTGGACCATAGGCGCGTGTGTGTGTCTATAGCTTTAAAAAAACCAATGTAAGGAAACAATTACGAGTGAAAACATAAATACATACATGCATATATGGACGCTATACCTTACCCATAAAAGGAGGTAGACCAACAATACCAGAGTGATGTTTAAGCTTCTTGGCTCTTTTAAACTTTCTCCTCACAACACACGTAGACAAAATAATCTTCTCTCAAAACTTATATTAATCTTATGTTAATGTGATAATTATTGTTTATTTTGTTTATTTGTTGATATGTTTAGGAGGAAGTTCAGTCAGTATTATTTCAAGAATCGTTAATATAAACTTTGAGGTCTTGTGTTTATAAAATTAAACAGGGTTTTCGAAATCTTATTCTAAATCTATATCAGATTTTTTTTAAATATTTCCATATAATTTTCACCGTTATATATTTTTGATTATTTTAATTCTTAGTTCATTTGTGTACATTAGTTTTCCAGGAAGATTTATTTATTTTTAATCTTTGCCTAGTCTTTATTTTTATATTTTTTTATACGTTATTTTAAGGCGATATCGTTTTCAACGTTAATCTTGACACCTAATTAAACTTTACTCCTTACTTTTTCCTTCATATCTTCCAAAATATATTAATTTTTTTCAATTCTTCATCATATCAAATATTCGCCTCGACTCATTATCTCTCTATAAGCTTTTTCACCCCAATTTTTTATAGTAAGCATTTTCTTATTTCCAAAATCTTTCCATGAGATTTTCTTCTGTTGGAAACTTCATCAAACCCGAGGAAGAAAGTTTGCCAAGTAAGCGTTTGAGACTAGTGACTCTCCTTCAAACTTCAGCAGTCAAGATTGTTCGAGCGTCGCCTCGGAGTCAAACTCTTTCTCCACTTGTAACCAAATCTTGGAACATAATAATAATAATAATAATAATAATAATAATAATAATAATAATAATAATAATAATAAAAACATTATCTTTACGCCAAAAAAAGAGAAAAAGAAAAAATACCTCATGTAAAATATATATATAAATGAATAATTAATGTATTGAAGACGATGAGTAACACAAAATGTGCAGTGTTTCTGTGTTAAAAAAAATTCAATACTGTACTGGGTCAAGAATCTTCAAGAACTCGTACTTTTAATATTACTCTTAACTGGGAATATAAATCTGATTAATTAACATAAGATATTATACTAACAACAACAACAACAAAAATTACTTCAAAATTATACTGAGACGCTACCTAAAAAAATAAAAAAAAATAAAAACTTTCACTTCGCACCAAACAAAATTATCTTTACATAATGTTAGGAAAATATATAACTGATATACCAGATAATGTTTTCTCCTAACTGGTGCTAAAATTTAGGTAGAGTCAGCGTGATTTTGGGGATATTCTTGTCAATTATTGTTATGTTTTACTTGAAGTCATTTCTATACAGTTTTACATCTTCACTTACAAGTAATATTTATTGTACAAACTCTTAAGACTTTGACCTCTATACCAACTATGGACGACGATACTATTTCAGAATTGCTACAGAAATTTTTTTCTTGCCTACCTTAACGACCAAGACACGGGGGCAACTTTTACATATAAAAATCCCAGAAGAATATAAAATTAACAGTTCAATACCATATTCCCTTATTGAGGCTGTATATTTCTAGCCATTCTGTATCTATTTGTAATAAACTCTTTTCCCTTTGACCGTGTTTTTATTTATTATCATTTTTATATTACTTTAGACAGTACTTTATAGACAGTCTTAAAAAAATGCCTTACAGGTTTCCTTGGCGATGGCTAGGCTGTTTATATCACATCAACAAGTGAGAAGACAATGTTCTTATAACGCAGACATTTATGCACTTGCCACGGAAATCTGTAAGGCATTGTGTATATTTTTTCCAAATACCTTCTATAATTATATGAGCTTCAAAATGACTTATGTTTCGAAGAATGGGGATAGATGACAGCTGGTTACGTGTATGGTGATGCTTCAAAATGACGATAGATGGCAGGTAAGTTGTTTATTATGATGTTGCTTTAAGATCTCTGGTCGACTGAGCAGAAAATTAGGATAACCTTCATCCATCTGATGATTAACCATATAAGGACTCAGATACCTGTAAAAAAAAAAATCTGATTTTAAACATTGATACAAGTTATTAGTTCCACAGATAGGTTAATTATCTTTCCCTTTGAAACTTTCCACAAATTTTCCTTCATTATTCCCTGTAAAATATCAACACATTTGAATGAAATTGATGGTAAACACTTCCATAAGTTGACGGTAATGAAACACATAACAAGGTGGTCCATGGTGGTTATCGGGTAATTCATTAGTTTCGCTATGTGACACTGCCTGTGTGTAAGCAGCGTCAGTCTGTTTATGTTCGTGACGAGGGATGTACCGTCCTGTCCAGCTGAGTGCCTGTAAAACTCGTTCCTTGTTATGGAGACAATGTTTAGAGCCAGGATGGTGTAGAGGACTATACGGAAATGTAATTTCTCTGTTCAACACAGTGAAGTTCTCCTGCTGGTGGTAATGGAAGAGAGGCGACATAGTTCTTCAACTGTGAGCAGAGTAAACGTGAGGTGTTGTCTGTTAGGGCTGTGTCACAGTACACGAATGGTCCAACAGTTGTCTTCTCTTACTAGTGACAATTGTTTTTTCTTCCTGTGGGCTTCAGTGTATCGTGTAAGTTAGAAAATGTATATGGTTGGTGGAGGGAAGGAGAGAGGGAGGGTGTTCTTCAATGTCTTCTGCTCTCCTCTTTGAAATTTTTAATACAAGGTGGCACGCTGTCAGAGTCTCATGTACTGCACGTATACCTTTAGCTTTGACAAATAATAAAAGAAAAAGGATCAAGAGTGAGAAACAATATATGGACTATGTTGTGTTGTCAAAGTAAGAGAAACAATTGAGACCCTGCAATTGTGTGTAAATGAGGCAGAAAGTCAGATCAGCAACCTGGGACTTGGTCACAATTTTTGTGGTGCCATACGGCAGCAGGGTCTACCATTAGACAACACATTATGCTTCCAATATCTTCCCAGGCGGTAGTACCTGGGGCTAGATGTTCCAACTTGGCCACCAAACCCTCCTTTGATAAGATTTAAGCTACATTAATCGTAAAAGAATACTGAGACGGTGTAATTAGCTATGCTTCATGACTGGAAGTATATGTTTTATATCTGAATTAATCCCCCCAAAAATATATATATGTTGAAATATTACTAAAGTTATCCCTACTATGCTCTTTGTTGATCAAAGAAAATGGGATATTTAAACTGGGAGCTTATTATTGCTATCAGCTCGCCTTATAAGTAATTGTTTCCGCTATTTAATAATAGTATATATATTTCACTTTACCTCACACTTTTTAGATTAAAAAATAATAATTGAAGGTAAATTTAATAATGCTCACAAAATAAAATTATTTCTTGAATACCTTAAGTACCCTTATGCTTGTGTATTATTCTGGATGTCTCTTTGGTAGCGTAATATTATTCTGGATGCTTGCCAGTAGTTGGCATTCAATTTTGGTTTAAGTGAAAACGTATTTTGGCCAAAAAAAATCGCTTTAAGGCTATAGACTTACAATTTTCTTCATTTCGGCCAATGGATTTTGTTCATTTCAGTATGGTCTCGGATGTTGCTGTTGGGATCTGTTAACAAAATTTGTATCTTTGTTATAAATTGTTCAATGGCTTTTTGAAATTTTCATGATTTTTTAGAATATTTTAATTGCTTTGTAGATGCTTTCGTTTGGGTTTTCGAGTCATTTCTTGGTAGATGTATGTATTATTCTGGTGTATTTAAATAGTTTGAGCATTAAGTTTTGTTCAGAGAAAAGTATTTTGGCCAAAATCCTTTAAGGCTTTAGACTTAATTTTGTCTTTGGCCAAAAATGGATTTTTGTTCCAAAATTCCAGTATAGGTACTTCTGAATGTGCTGGGATGTGTTGGCAAAATTTTGAGTATATCTTAGTTATAACTTGTTCAAATATTTAGAAAATGTTCAAATGATTTTGAGAATATTTTAGTACTTTTAGTACTTTGTTATATATATATAGGTTTTCGAGGTCATTTCTTGGTGCTTGTGTATTATTCCCTGGATGTATAAATAGATTGGAAGCACATTAAATTTTGGACAGAGAAAACGTATTTTTTATTGCAAAAATCCTTTAAGGCTATAGACTTACAATTTTCGTGTTTCCGGCCAAAAATGGATTTTGTTCAAAATTTCAGTATAGGTACTCCTGAATGTGCTGCTTAGGATCTGTTAACCAAATTTGATATCTTGATTATAGCGTTTCCAAATGGCTTTTTTAGAAAATGTTCAAATGATTTTTAGAATATTTTAATTAGCTTTTGCATTGCTAATTCTCGCCACTTATGGTTTTCGAGGTCATTTCTTGGTGCTTTGTGTATTATTCTGGATGTGCTGCAAATAGTTAGGCATTAGAATTTTAGGGAGAAAGGCATGTTTTGCGGCCAAAAATCAGCTAAGGCTATAGACTTTTAATTTACCGTCATTTCGGCCAAAATGGTTTTGTTTGAAATTTCCAGTATAGGTACTCCTGGATATTATATAGGATCTATTATGGGCAGTATCTTGATTATAACTTATTCCAAAATGGCTTTTGAAAATGTTCAAATGATTTTTTAGAATATTTTAGTACTTTTGCAGTACCTAATTATACGCCACTTAGCTGGGTTTTCGAGGGTCATTTCTTGGTGCTTGTGTATTATTCTGGATGTACTTAAATAGTTAGGCACATTAAATTTTAGTTCAGAAGAAAAGCATGTACTTTGGTACAAATCCTTTAAGGCCTGAACACAGGTACTGCTATTTCGGCCAAAATGGATTTTTGTTAAAATTTCAGTATAGGTACTCTAGAACCATTTATATGGGATCTGTTAACCAAAATTTGATATCTTGATTATAACTTGTTCAAATGAAGCTTTAGAAAATGTTCAAATGATTTTGGAACTCTTTGATACTTTAGCAATGCTAATTACTCTTGCCATATGGGTTTTCAGAGTTCATTTCTTGGTGCTTATGTATTGTGGATGTACTTCAATAGTTAGGCACATTAGAGTTTTAGTTCAGAGAAACGTATTTTTATTTAAAAATCCTTTTAAGGCCTGGAGCCTGGTACGTCATTTTCGGCCGAAATGGATTTTATTAAAATTTCAGTAAATTTACTCTGAATGTTCTGCTGCTTAGGATCTGTTAACCAAAATTTGATATGGGGTATAGCTTTATTTCAAATGGCTTTTAGAAAATGTTCAAAATGATTTTAGGAATGTTTTAATTAACTTTTGCAATGCCTAATTACTCTCGCCACTTATGGGTTTTTCGAGGTCATTTCTTGGTGCTTGTGTATTATTCTGGGTGTGCCGTAGTTTGGGCATTGAATTTTGGATTTCAGAGAGAAAACGTATTTTTGGCCCAAAAATCCTTTAAAGACTATAGACTTACAATTTCTTCATTCAGCCAAAAATGGATTTTTGTTCAAAATTTCAGTATAGGTACTCCTGGAATGTGCTGTAAGGATCTGTTAGCAAAATTTGATTATACGCTTGTTTCAAACCGACTTGAGAAATATTTCAAATAGTTTTAGAATATTTTAATTACTTTTGTAAATACTGGTACTCGCCACTTATGGGTTTCGAGGTCATTTCTTGGTTAGCACGTGTATTATTCTGGATGTACTTAAACAGGCACATTAAATTTTGGTTTTAGGAAAGCGTATTTTTATTGTCGCTTTCAGGCTATAGACTTACAGTACCGTCATTTTCGGCCAAAAGAAATGGATTTTGGTGTCAAATTTCCAGTATAGGTACTCCCTGAGATATTCCAACAGCAGGATCTGTTAGGCAAGAATTTGATATCTTGATTTCAAACTTGTTTCATTAAGCGCAGAAATATTCCGATGATTTTTAGAATATTTTAATTACTTTTGCAATGCAATTTGCCTCGCCACTTATGGGTTTTCGAGGTCATTTCTTGGTGCTTGTGTATTATTCTGGATGTACTTAAATAGTTAGGCACATTAAATTTTAGTTCAGAGAGAAAACGTATTTTTGGCAAAAATCCGTTAAGGCTATGAACTTACAATTTTCGTCATTTTCAGCCCAAAAATGGATTTTGTTCAAAATTTCAGTATAGGTATACAGATAATGCTGCTTAAGGATCTGTTAACCAAATTTGATACATATTTGTTTATAACTTGTTCAAATGAAGCGCAGAAAATGTTCAATGGTTTTAGATATTTTAATTACTTTTGCAAATTAACACTAATTGCTGTACTTATGGGTTTTTCGAGGTCATTTCTTGGTGCGTGGCATTACATTCTGGATGTGCTTAATGGTTGGCTTTATTAAATTTTAGTTCAGAGAAGCGTATTGCAACCAAAAAATCACTGGAGCTATAGACATAAGAACATTATTTCGGCCAAAAATGGTTTTCTGTTCCAAAATTTCAGTATAGGTGCTACTCCTGAATATTACTGCTTAAGGATCTGTTAACCAAAATTTGATATCTTGCAACTACATTTCAATGGCTTTTGAAAATCGACAGGCAGGATTTTTGGTATTTTATTACTTTTGCAATGCTAATTACTCGCCACTTATGGGTTTTCGAGGTCATTTCTTGGTGCTTGTATTATTCTGGATGTACTTAATGGTTGGGCGCATTAGAATTTTAGTTCAGGAAAACGGCACTGGCCAAAATCCTTTAAGGCTGTAGACTTACAATTTTTCTTCATTTCGGCAAAAATGGATTTTGTTTCGAAATTTCCAGTATAGGTACTCCTGAATGTGCTGCTTAAGGATCACATTAGCCGTTGATATCTTGATTATAACTTGTGTGGCTTTTAGAAAATGTTCAAATGATTTTTAGAATATTTTAATTACTTGCAATGCTAATTACTGCTTATGGGTTTTCCGAGGTCATTTTTCGGTGCTTATTAGCCATTACATTGCAGTTCGCTTAAATAGTTAGGCACATTAAATTTTAGTTCAGAGGAAGACATACTTTGGTAAAATAACTTTAAGGCTATAGACTTACAATTTTTCTTCATTTCGAAAAATGGATTTTGTTCAAATTTCAGTATAGGTACTCTGAATGTACTGCTTAAGGATCTATTAACCAAAATTGATATCTTGATTATAACTTGTTGTTCAAATGGCTTTTGAAATGTTCAAATGATTTTGAGGCTGTTTTGATACTTTTGCAATGCTAATTACTCGCCGCCAATGGGTTTTCGAGGTCATTTCTTGGTGCTTGTGTATTATTCTGGATGTACTTAAATAGTTAGGCACATTAAATTTTTAGTTCAGAGAGAAAACGTATTTTTGGCCAAAAATCCTTTAAGGCTATAGACTTACAATTTCGTCATTTCGGCCAAAAATGGATTTTTGTTCAAAATTTCCAGTATAGATTACTCCTGAATGTGCTGCTTAAGGATCTGTTAACCAAATTTGATATCTTGATTATAGCATTTCAAAACAAACTTTAGAAAATGTTCAAATGATTTTTAGAATATTTTAATTACTTTTGCAATGCTAATTACTCGCACTTGCCGGGTTTCGAGATGTTTCTTGGTGCTTGTGTATTATTCTGGATGTACTTAAATAGTTAGGCACATTAGAATTTTTAGTTCAGAGGAAAACGTATTTTGGCCAAAAATCAACTTTAAGGCTATAGACTTACAATTTTCTTCATTTCGGCCAAAAATGGATTTTGTTCAGAGGCACCAGTATGGTACTCTAGATATTGCTGCTTAAGGATCTATTTGTAAAAAATTTGATATCTTGCAGTTACGTTTGATAAACTTTTAGAAAATGTTCAATGATTTTTAGAATATTTTAATTAACACACTTAATGCTAATTACACCGCCACTTATGGGTTTTGAGGTCATTTCTTGGTGCTTGTGTATTATTCTGGATGTACTTCAATGGGTTAGGCACATTAAATTTGCAGTTAGGAAAGGCATGTTTTGGCCAAAAATCCTTCAAGGCTATAGACTTACAATTTTCGTCATTTCGGCGGCCAAAATGGATTTTTGTTCAAATTTTGGTATAGGTACTTCCCTGAATGTGCTGCTTAAGGATCTATTAGCAAATTTGATATCGCGGTCTCGCGTGACTATTTTAGAAAATGTTCAAATGATTTTTAGAATGTTTTGATACTTTTGCAGTACTAATTACTCATATACTTAGCAGGTTTCAGGGTGTTCTTGGTGCTTGTATTATTAGTACGGATGTGCTTGGTTGAAATTAAAATTTTAGTTCAGAGTGAAAATGGCGCGGCCGTCTTTAAGGCTATAGACTTACGAATTTTCTTCTGGCTAAAAATGGTTTTGTTCAAGTGGTATAGGGTACTCCTGAATGTGCTGCTTAGGATCTGTTAACAAATTTGATATCTTGGGTTATACTTGTTCAAATGGCTTTAGAAAATGTTGAAATGATTTTTTGAATATTTTAATTAATTTTGCAATGCTAATTACTCGCCATATGGGTTTTCGAGGTCATTTCTTGGTGTTGTGTTTATTTCTGGATGTGTACTTAAATAGTTAGGCACATTAAATTTTAGTTCAGAGAAAAAGTGTTTTTGGCCAAAAATCGCTGGGTATAAGGCTTTACAATTTTTGTGGTTCGGCCAAATGGATTTTTGTTCAGAAATTTCAGTATAGGTACTTAGAATAACAGCAAGGATCTGTTGGCTTAAGAATTTGATATCTTGATTATAACTTGTTCAAATGGCTTTTAGAAATGTTCAAATATTTTTGAATATTTGTATGTGTGTTATGTACTTTTGGGTTTTGGTTTTTTGTTGTTGGTGTTGTGGGTTTTTTTGTTGTGTTTTTGGGTTTTGGTTGTGTTTTTGTTTGGTGGTTTTGTTTTTTGTTTGGGTGGTGGTTTGGGTTTGTGGGTGGTTTTTGGTGGTGGGCATTTAATTACTATGCCATTTATGGGTTTTCGAGGTCATTTCTTGGTTGCTTGTGTATTATTCGGATGTAGCTTGAAATAGTTGAGGCATTAAATTTTTATTCAGAGAAACGTATTTTGGCCAAAAATCCTTTGAGGCTTTAGCTTACAATTTTAGTGTTTCGGCAAAAATGGATTTTGTTCAAAATTTCAATGTAGGTCTCTATGATATTTTTGTTAGGATCTATTAACAAATTTTGTTATCTTGATTATAACTTGTTCAATGGCTTTTAAATGTTCAAATGGTTTTGGAATATTTTAATTACTTTACAGTGTAATTACCACTTATTTATAGGTTTTTCGAGGTCATTTCTTGGTGTGGTAATATTATTCTGGATGTGCTTGAAATAGTTAGGCACATTAAATTTTTAGTTCAGAGAAAAGTATTTTTGTTAAAATCCTTTAAGGGTTAAGACTTACAATTTTGTTCATTTGGCGAAAATGGTTTTGTTTTAAATTTCAGTATGGGTATTCGCTGATATTGCTGCTTGGATCTGTTAACAAAAATTTGATATCTTGATTATAACTTGTTTCGGTTAGCTTTAGAAAATGTTGAAATGATTTTAGAATATTTTGATATTTTGTAGTGCTGAATTACTCGCCATATGGGTTTTGAGGTCTTTCTTGGTGTTGTGTATTTTTCTGGATGGTGTGGTGGGTTTTTATTTTAGTTCGGAGAAAACGTATTTTGGCTGCTTTAAAGGCTATAGACTTACGTTTTCATTTCGGCCAAAAATGGATTTTGTTCAAAATTTGGTATGGTACTCCTGAATATTTCTGCAGGATCCTGGTAACAAATTTGATATCTTGATTGCCAACTTGTTCTGATGACTTTAGAAAATGTTCAAATGATTTTTTAGAATATTTTAATTAACGTGCATTACTCGCCACTTATGGGTTTTCAAGGTCATTTCTTGGTGTTTTGTATTATTCTGGATGTACTTAAATAGTTAGGCATTAAATTTTAGTTCAGAGAAAAGTATTTTGGCCAAAATTAAGGCCTATAGACTTACAATTTTTTCATTTCGGTAAAAATGGATTTTGTTCAAAAAATTTCAGTATAGGTACTCCTGAATGTGCTGTTAGGATCTTGTGCAAAATTTTATTATCTTGATTATAACTTGAACAATGGCACTGAAAATGTTCAAATGATTTTTAGAATATTTTGTTGTACTTTTGCAATGCTAATTACTCGCCACTTATGGGTTTTCGAGGTCATTTCTTGGTGCTTGTGTATTATTCTGGATGTGCTTAAATAGTTAGGCATTAATTTTAGTTCAGAGAGAAAACGTATTTTGGCCAAAAATCCTTTAAGCTATAGACTTACAATTTTTCGTCATTTCGGCCAAAAATGGATTTTGTTCAAAATTTCAGTATGAGTATCCCTGAATGTGCTGCTTAGGATCTATTATAAAATTTGATATCTTGATTATAACTTGTTCAAATTGGCTTTTAGAAATGTTCAAATGATTTTTAGAATATTTTAGTTTTGCAATTCTAATTACTCGCCCTTATGGGTTTCGAGGTCATTTCTTGGTGCTTGTGTATTATTCTGGATGTGCTTAATAGTTAGGCACATTAGAATTTTAGTTCAGAGAAAACAATATTTGTAATAAATCCTTTAAGGCTATAGACTACAATTTTCTTTGTCAGGCAAAAATGGATTTTTTGTTCAAAAATTTCAATATAGGTACTCCTGAATGTGCTGTAAGGATTATTAACAAATTTGATATCTTGATTATAACATTTCCGATGAAACTTTTTGAAAATGTTCAAATGATTTTTAAGGGTATATTTAATTACTTTTGCAATGCTAATTACTCGCCACTTATGGGTTTTCGAGGTCATTTCTTGTACTTGTGTATTATTCTGGGATGTACTTAAATAGTTAGGCACATTAGAATTTTTAGTTCAGAGAAAAAGCGTATTTTTGGCAAAAATCCTTTAAGGCTATAGACTTACAATTTTCGTCATTCGGCCAAAAATGGATTTTGTTCAAAATTTCAGTATAGGTACTCTCAATGTGTGCTTGGGATCTTTTAGCAAATTCAACTTTTAAATGTTTTAGAAATGTGAAATGGTTTTTGAATATTTTATTATTTTTAATGCTAATTACTCGCCATTTATGGTTTTTCGAGATCATTTCTTGGTGTTTGTGTATTATATGTACTTAAATAGTTTGTACATTAAATTTTAGTTCAGAGAAAAGTATTTTGGCCAAAAATCATACAGACTCTTACATTTTTTTTTTTTATGAAATGGGTTTTGTTAAAATTTAGTATTGAATATACCATAGAGATCTGTTAACAAAATTTGATATCTTGGTTAACTTGTTCAAATGGCTTTTAAAATGTTCAAATGATTTTTGATTATTTAATTACTTTGCAATACTTATTACTCGCACTTATGGTTTTAAGTTATTTTTGTGTTGCTTGTATGTGTTATTCTGGATGTACTTAAATAGTTAGGCACATTAAATTTTGTTCAGAGGAAAACGTATTTTGGCCAAAAATGTCTTTAAGCTATAATTTACAATTTTTTTAGTCATTTCATTTTGCCAAAAATGGATTTTGTTCAAGAATTTCGTGTATGGTACTCCTGAATATTAACTGTAGGATCTGTTAACCAAAATTTGATATCTTGATTATATAACTTGTTCAATTTATTTTTTTAAAAGTGTTGAAATGATTTTTAGAATATTTTAATGTTCAGTTACTCGCCACTTATGGGTTTTCGAGTCATTTCTTGGTGTATGTGTATTATTCTGGATGTACTTAAATAGTTAGGCACATTAAATTTTAG
>NW_024725489.1:4675820-4768262 GCF_018991925.1 Homarus americanus | reverse complement strand
TACACCTGTCACCTACTAGTACACCTGACACTGACAATACCTGTACTTGACACCTACTGGTACACCTGACTCATACTGGTACACATGACACCTACTGGTACACCTGACACGTACTGGAACACCTGACACCTACCGGTACATCTGACAATACCTGTACTTGACACCTACTGGTACACTTGACACGTACTGGTACACCTGACACCTACTAGTACACCTGACACTGACAATACCTGTACTTGACACCTACTGGTACACCTGACACGTACTGGTACACCTGACACCTACTAGTACACCTGACACTGACAATACCTGTACTTGACACCTACTGGTACACCTGACTCATACTGGTACACTTGACACCTACTGGTACACGTGACACGTACTGGAACACCTGACACCTACCGGTACATCTGACAATACATGTACTTGACACCTACTGGTACACCTGACACCTACTGGTACACCTGACACCTACTAGTACACCTGACACCTACTAGTACACCTGACACCAAATAGTACACCCACACCTACTGGGTACACCCCACATCTACTTTTTAGTTAACCTCTCACCCACAGGTGGGTACACCTGGACACCTGGCTAGTACACCTGGACACCTGGCTGGTACACCTGGACACTTCACGCTGGTACACCTGACACCTACTAACTCTCACCTACAGGTACACCTTCTGACACCTAATAGTACACCTGACACCTACTAGTAAACTGTCACCTTTGGTGACTCTGACACCTACTGGTACATTCTGACACTTCATTGGTACACTGGACTCCTACTAGTACACTTGACACCTACTGGTACACTTGACACCTATTGGTACATTTGACATTCCATTGCACATTTGACACTCATTGGTACACTTGACACCTATTGGTATACCGACCCTACTAGCACACCTGACACCTACTGGTACACCTGACACCTACTGGTACACCTGACTCCTACTGGTACACCTGACACCTACTGGTACACCTGACACCTACTGGTACACCGGACTCCTACTAGTACACCTGACACCTACTGGTACATCTGACACCTACTGGTACACCTGACACCTACTGGTACACTTGACACCTATTAGTACACCTGACACCAATTAGTACACCTGACACCTATTAGTACACCTGACACCTACTAGTAAACCTGTCACCTACAGGTACACTTGACACCTACTGGTACACCTGACACATAATAGTACACCTGACACCTACTGGTACACCTGACACCTACTAGTAAACCTGTCACCTACAGGTACACTTGACACATACTGGTACACCTGACACCTACTGGTACACCTGACACATAATAGTACACCTGACACATAATAGTACACCTGACACAAAATAGAACACCTGACATCTACTGGTACACCTGACACCTACTGGTATACCTGACCCCTACTGGTACACCTGACACCTACTGGTACACCTGACACCTACTGGTACACCTGACACCTACTGGTACACCTGACAAAATAGTACACCTGACATCTACTGGTACACCTGACATCTACTAGCACACTTGACATCTACTGGTACACCTGACATCTACTGGTACACCTGACACCTGCCGGGATAACCTGGACACATAATAGAACACCCGGACACCCACTGGTACACCTGACACATAATAGTACACCTGACATCTATACTGGCACAATCTGGACACCATTGGCACACCTGACATCTACTGGCACATCCACACCTACTGGCAGGCCATCTGATACCTACTAGTGCGCCTGACACCTACTGGTACACCTGACATCTACTGGTACACCTGACACCTACTGGTACACTTGACACCTGCTGGTACGCCTGATACCTACTAGTGCGCCTGACACCTACTGGTACATCTGACACCTACTGGTACACCTGACACATAATTGTACACCTGACACCTACTGGTACACCTGATATCTACTGGTACACCTGAAATCTACTAGTAAACCTGACACCTAATAGTACACCTGACACCTACTGGTACATCTGACACCTACTGGTACACCTGACATCTACTGGTACACCTGACATCTACTGGTACACCTGACACCTAATAGTACACCTGACACCGACTGGTACACCTGACACCTACAGGTACACCAGGAACCTAATGGCACACCTGACACCTACTGGTACATCTGACATCTACTTGTACACCTGATACCTACTAGTAAACCTGTCACCTACAGGTACACCTGGCACCTAATAGTACACCTGACACCTACTGGTACATCTGACACCTACTGGTACACCTGACATCTACTGGTACACCTGACATCTACTGGTACACCTGACACCTACTAGTAAACCTGTCACCTACAGGTACACTTGACACCTACTGGTACACCTGACACTACTGGTAACACCTGGACACCTACCGGTAAACTAGACACTACTGCACATCTGACTCCCCATTGGTACACTGACATACATACCGGTACACCTGACACCTTACTGCACACACCTGACACCTACCGGTACACCTGACACTCATTGCACACCTCATACCAACTGGTACACTTGACACATACTGGTACACCTGACACCTACTGGTACACCTGACACCTACTGGTACACCTGATACCAACTGGTACACTTGACACCTACTGGTACACCTGACACCTACTGGTACACCTGACACCTACTGGTACACTTAAAACCTACTAGTACACCTGACACCAACTTATACACATGACACCTACTAATACACCTGACACCTACTAGTACATTTGTCACCTACTGGTACAGCTGACACCTACTAGTACACCTGACACCAACTTATACACATGACACCTACTAATACACCTGACACCTACTAGTACATTTGTCACCTACTGGTACAGCTGACACCTACTAGCACACCTGACACTGACAATACCTGACACCCAGTAGCACACCTGACACTGACAATACCTGACACCCAGTAGCACACCTGACACCTATTGGTTATAGTTGCCAGTAACCCAGAGATCATACACAAAACTACATCATAACAAATAAAAATTATATTAATGTACACAAATTATACAAATAGCCTTATCACCTCCCCTCTTGCCTTGGACATGTGATGGTGGATGGTTGGTGGACATGGTGGTGGATGGTTGGTGGACATGTGGTGGTGGATGGTTGGTGGACATGGTGGTGGATGGTTGGGTGGACATGTGGTGAACATGGTGGTGGTGGATGGTTGGTGGACATGTGGTGGTGGTGGATGGTTGGTGGACATGGTGGTGGTGGATGATTTGGTGAACATGGTGGTGGATGGTGGTGGACATGGTGGTGGTGGATGGTTGAGTGAACATGAGTGGTAGTGGATGGTTGGTGGACATGTGGTGGTGGATGGTTGAGGTAGGGGCATGGTGGTGGATTGTGAAATTGGACATGTGGTGGTGGATGGTTAGTGGACATGTATTGAACATGGTGGTGGTGGATGGTGGTGAACATGGTGGTGATGAATGGTTGGTGAACATGGTGGTGGTGGATGGTTGGTGGACATGATGGGTGAGTGGATGGTTGGTGTGGACATGGTGGTGAACGGTGGTTGTTGGTGGACATGGTGGTGAGGGTGTGGATGGTTGGTGGTGGACATGTGGTGGTGGATGGTTGGTGGACGAGGTGATGAATGGTTGGTGGACATGTGGTAGCGGAGCATGGTGGTGGTGGATGGTTGGTGGGCGTGGTGGTGTTGGATGTGGTTGGTGAACATGTGGTGGTGGATGGTTGGTGAACATGTGGTGGTGGATGGTTGGTGGATGGTTGATGAACATGTGGTGAACTGCATGGTGGTGGTGGATGGTTGGTGGACATGGTGGTGGTGGATGGTTGGTGGACATGGTGGTGGTGGATGGTTGGTGGACATGGTGGTGGTGGATGGTTGGTGGACATGGTGGTGGTGGATGGTTGAATGTGGACATGGTGGTGGTGTTGGATGGTTGAGTAGACATGGTGGTGGTGGATGGTTGGTGGACATGTGGTGGTGGATGGTTGGTGGACTTATGGTGAAGTGCATGGACCCAGTGGACATGTGGTGGTGGATGGTTGGTGGACCCAGGTGGTGGATGGTTGGTGAACATGTGTGGTGGTGGATGGTTGGTGGACATGGTGGTGGTGAGATGGTTATTGAACATGGTGGTGGTGGATGGTTGGTGGATTAGTGAACATGTGGTGATGTATGGTTGGTGGACATGGTGGGAGTGGATGGTTGAAGTGGATGGTGGTGGATGGTTGGTGAGCTTTATGTGGTGGTGGATGGTTGGTGGACATGTGGTGGTGGATGGTTGGTGGACATGTGGTGGTGGATGGTTGGTGGACATGTGGTGGTGGATGGTTGGTGGACATGTGGTGGTGGATGGTTGTGGTAGACATGGGGTGTTAATTGGATGGTTGGTGGACGTAAGGGTGGTGGATGGTTGGTGGACATGGGGTGGTGGATGGTTGGTGGACATAGTGGTGGTAGTGGTTGGTGGACATGGTGGTGGTGGTGGATGGTAAGTGTGGACATGGTGGTGGTGGATGGTTGTAATTGAATGGTAGGTGGACATGTGGTGGTGGATGGTTGGTGGACATGTGGTGGTGGATGGTTGAGTGTGGACATGTGGTGGATGGTTGGTGGACAGGTGGTGGTGGATGGTTGGTGGACATGTGGTGGTGGATGGTTGTGAGTGTGGACGTATTGGTGGTGTATGGTTGGTGGACATGTGGTGAGTAGTGGTTGGTGGACATGTGGTGGTGGATGGACCCAGTGGTTATGTGGTGGTGGATGGTTGTGAACATGTGGTGGTGGATGGTTAGTGGACATGTGGTAATTAGTGATGGTTGTTGGTGGACATGTGGTGGTGGATGGTTAGTGAACATGTGGTGGTGGATGGTTGGTGAACATGTGGTATTGGATGATTGGTGAACTTTATGTGTGGTGGTGGATGAATTTGTTGAACATGTGGTGGTGGATGGTTGGTGGACATGTGGTGGTGGATGGTTGGTGGACATGTGGTGGTGGGTGGATGGTTGGTGGACATGTGGTGGTGGATAGTTGGAGACATGTGGTGGTGGATGGATTTAATTGAGACATGTGGTAGTGGATGGATTTAGTGGACGCATGGTGAGGTGGATAGTTAGTGGACATGTGGTGAGTAGCTGGTTGGTGAACATGTGGTGGTGGCTGGTGGTGTGAACATGTGGTGGTGGCTGAATTGAGTGGACATGTGGTGGTGGCTGGTTGGTGGACATGTGGTGGTGGCACGGTTGGTGGACATGTGGTGGTGGCTGGTTGGTGGACATGTGGTAGTGGCTGGTTGGTGGACATGTGGTGGTGGCTGGTTGGTGGACATGTGGTAATTGGCTGGCAGTGGATGGTTGGTGGACATGTGGTGCTGGATGGTTAATGGTATGTGGTGGTGGATGGTTGAGTGGACATGTGGTGAGTGGGTGGTTGGGCGGGCATGTGGTGGTGGATGGTTGGTGGACATGTGGTGGTGGATGGTTGGTGGACATGTGGTGGTGGATGGTTGGTGGACATGTGGTGGTGGATGGATTGGTGGACATGTGGTGGTGGATGGTTGTGGACATGTGGTGGTGGATGGAGTGGTGGATGGTTGGTGGATGTGGTTGGTGGTGGATGGTTGGTGGACATGTGGTGGTGGATGGACCAGTGGATGGTTGGTGGACTTGTGGTGGTGGATGGTTGGTGGACTTGTGGTGGTGGATGGTTGGTGGACATGTGTGGTGGTGGATGGTTGGTGGACATGTGGTGGTGGATGGTTGGTGGACATGTGTTAATTGAATGGACCCAGTGGACATGGTAGTGGACTTTATGGTAGTGGTGGTTAGTGGACATAATGATGATGGATGGTTGGTAAGACATGTGGTGGTGGATGGTTGGGCAGACATGTGGTGAGTATTGGATGGTTGGTGGGCATGTGGTGGTGGATGGTTGGTGGACATGTGGTAGTGTTAGATGGTTGTTAGTGAACATGGTGGTGGTGGATGGTTAGTGGAAAGGTTGAGGTAGCGGATGCTCAATGATTTGTGGTGGTGGATGGTTGGTGGACATGTGATAGTGGATGGTTGGTGGACATGATGGTGGATGGTTGGTGGACATGTGGTGGTGGATGGTTGGTGAATGTGATGGTGGATGGGTTGGTGGATGTGGTGGAATTGGATGTGGTTGGTGTTGGACATGTGGTGGTGGATGGTTGGTGGACATGTGGTGGTGGATGGTTGGTGGACATGTGGTGGTGGTGGACATGTGGTGGTGGTGGTGGATGAAGGTTGGTGGACATGTGGTGGTGGTGGATGGTTGGTGGACCTGTGGTTGGATAGATGGTTGGTGGACATGTGGTGGTGGATGATTGGTGAACATGTGGTGGTGGATGGTTGGTGGATGGTTGGTGGACATGTGGTGGTGGATGGTTGGTGGACATGTGGTGGTGGTGGATGGTTGGTGGACATGTGGTGGTGGTGGATGGTTGGTGGACATGTGGTTGGATAGATGGTTGGTGGACATGTGGTGGTGGATGATTGGTGAACATGTGGTGGTGGATGTTGGTGGATGGTTGGTGGACATGTGGTGGTGGATGGTTGGTGGACATGTGGTGGTGGTGGATGGTTGGTGGACATGTGGTGGTGGTGGATGGTTGGTGGACATGTGGTGGTGGTGTGGATGGTTGGTGGACATGTGGTGGTGGTGGTGGATGGTTGGTGGACATGTGGTGGTGGTGGATGGTTGGTGGACATGGTGAGGTGGTGGATGGTTGAGGGTGGACATGATTTGGTGTAGATGGTTGGTGGACATGGTGGTGGTGGTGGATGGTAAATGGACATGGTGGTGGTGGATGGTTGGTGGATGGTAGGTAGACATGTGGTGGTGGATGGTTGGTGGACATGTGGTGGTGGATGGTTGTGGTAGACATGGTGGTGGATGGTTGGTGGACATGTGGTGGATGGATTCAGGTGGACATGTGGTGGTGGATGGTTGGTGGACATGTGGTGAGGGTGGATGGTTGGTGGACATGTGGTGGTGGATGGTTGGTGGACATGTGGTGGTGGATGGTTGGTGGACATGTGGTGGTGGATGGTTGGTGGACATGTGGTGGTGGATGGTTGGTGGACATATGTGGTGGTGGATGGTTGGTGAACATGTGGTGGTGGATGGTTGGTGGACATGTGAGGTGGTGGATGGTTGTTGATGTGGTGGATGGTTGGTGGACATGTGGTGGTGGATGGTTGGTGGACATGTGGTGGTGGATGGTTGGTGGACATGTGGTGGTGGATGGTTGGTGGACATGTGGTGGTGGGATGGTTGGTGGACATGTGGTGAGGGTGGATGGTTGGTGGACATGTGGTGGTGGATGGTTGGTGGACATGTGGTGGTGGATGGTTGGTGGACATGTGGTGGTGGCTGGTTGGTGGACATGTGGTGGTGCTGGTTGGTGGACATGTGGTGGTGTGGTTGGTGGACATGGTGGTGGCTGGTTGGTGGACATGTGGTGGTGGCTGGTTGGTGGACATGTGGTGAGTAGCTGGTTGGTGGACATGTGGTGGTAGCTGGTTGGTGGACATGTGGTGGTGGCTGGTTGGTGGACATGTGGTGGTGGCTGGTTGGTGGACATGTGGTGGTGGCTGGTTGGTGGATGGTTGGTGGACATGTGGTGGTGGATGGTTGGTGGACATGTGGTGGTGGATGGTTGGTGGACATGTGGTGGTGGATGGTTGGTGGACATGTGGTGTTGGTGGATGGTTGGTGGACATGTGGTGGTGGATGGTTGGTGGACATGTGGTGGTGGATGGATTTGGTGGACATGTGGTGGTGGATGGTTGGTGGACATGTGGTGGTGGATGGTGGTGTTGGATGGTTGGTGGTGGATGGTTGGTGGACATGGTGGTGGATGGTTGGTGGATGGTTGGTGCTTGGACTTGTGGTGGTGGATGGTTGGTGGACTTGTGATGGTGGATGGTTGGTGGACATGTGGTGGTGGTGGTTGGTGGACATGTGGTGGTGGATGATTTGGTGGATGGTTGGTGGACTTGTGGTGGTGGATGGTTGGTGGACATGTGGTGGTGGATGGTTGGTGGACATGTGGTGGTGGTGTGGATGGTTGGTGGACATGTGGTGGTGGATGGTTGAATTGGACATGTGGTGGTGGATGGTTGGACATGGTGGTGGTGGTGGATGGTTGGTGGAAGGTTGGTGGATATGTGGTTGTGGTGGTGGATGGTTGGTGGACATGTGATGGTGGATGGATTTGGTGGACATGTGATGGTGTTGGATGGTTGGTGGACATGTGGTGTGGATGGTTGGTGGACATGTGATGGTGGATGGTTGGTGGACATGTGGTGGTGTGGATGGTTGGTGGACATGTGGTGGTGGATGGTTGGTGGACATGTGGTGGTGGATGGTTGGTGGACATGTGGTGTGGTGGATGGTTGGTGGACATGTGGTGGATGGTTGGTGTTGGACCTGTGGTGGTGGATGGTTGGTGGACCTGTGGTTGGATAGATGGATTTGGTGGACATGTGGTGGTGGATGATTGGTGGACATGTGGTGGTGGATGGTTGGTGGACATGTGGTGGTGGTGGACATGTGGTGGTGGTGGATGGTTGGTGGACATGTGGTGGTGGTGAATGGTTGGTGGACCTGTGGTTGGATAGATGGTTGGTGGACATGTGGTGGTGGATGATTGGTGAACATGTGGTGGTGGATGGTTGGTGGATGGTTGGTGGACATGTGGTGGATGGTTGGTGGACATGTGGTGAACAGTGGATGGTTGAATTGGACATGTGGTGGTGGATGGTTGGTGGACATGTGGTTGGATAGATGGATTTGGTGGACATGTGGTGGTGGATGATTGGTGAACATGTGGTGGTGGATGGATTTGGTGGACATGTGGTGGTGGATGGTTGGTGGACATGTGGTGGTGGTGGATGGTTGGTGGACATGTGAGGAGGTGGTGGATGGTTGATGGACATGTGGTGGCGGATGGTTGGTGGACATGTGGTGTTGGTGGCTGGTTGGTTGGTGGACGAGTGGTGGTAGTGGTGGTTGGTGGATATGTGGTGGATGGTTTATTTGGACATGTGCTGGTAGTGGTGGATGGTTGGTGTTGGACATGTGGTGGTGTTTGATGGTTGGTGGACATGTGGTGTTGGTGGATGTGGTTGGTGGATGGTTGGTGGACTTGTGGTGGTGGATGGTTGGTGGACATGTGGTGGTGGATGGTTGGTGGACATGTGGTGGTGGGTGGTTGGTGGACATGTGGTGGTGGATGGTTGGTGGACATGTGGTGAGGTGGATGGTTCAGTGGACATGTGGTGGGTGGATGGTTGGTGGACATGGTGGTGGTGGATGGTTGGTGGAAGGTTGGTGGATGTGTGGTTGTGGATGGTTGGTGGACACGTGATGGTGGATGGTTGGTGGACATGTGATGGTCGGATGGTTGGTGGACATGTGGTGTTGGATGGTTGGTGTGGACATGTGGTGGTGGATGGTTGGTGGACATGTGGTGGATGGTTGGTGGACCTGTGGTGGTGGTGGTGGATGGTTGGTGGACCTGTGGTTGGATAGATGGTTGGTGGACATGTGGTGGTGGATGATTGGTGGACATGTGGTGGTGGATGGTTGGTGGACATGTGGTGGTGGTGGACATGTGGTGGTGGTGGACATGTGGTGGTGGATGGTTGGTGGACATGTGGTGGTGGTGGATGGTTGGTGGACCTGTGGTTGGATAGATGGTTGGTGGACATGTGGTGGTGGATGATTGGTGAACATGTGGTGGTGGATGGTTGGTGGATGGTTGGTGGACATGTGGTAGTGGATGGTTGGTGGACATGTGGTGGTGGTGGTTGGTTGGTGCACATGTGAGGGTGGTGTGGTGGATGGTTGGTGGACATGTGGTGGCGGATGGTTGGTGGACATGTGGGTGGCTGGTTGGTTGTTGGACGAGTGGTGGTAGTGGATGGTTGGTGGATATGGCGGTGGATAGTTTGTTGGACATGTGCTGGTAGTGGATGGTTGGTGGACATGTGGTGGTGTTTTGATGGTTGGTGGACATGTGAGGTGGTGGATGGTTGGAGGGTGGACATGTGGTGGTGGATGGTTGGTGGACATGTGTGGTGGTGATGGATGGTAGGTGGACATGTGGTAGATGGATGGTTGGTGGACATGTGGTGGTGATGGATGGTTGGTGCTCATGTGGTAGATGGATGGTTGGTGGACATGTGTGGTGGTGATGGATGGTATTGGGTGGACATGTGTGTGATGGTGATGGATGGTTGGTGGACATGTGTGGTGAGCTGATGGATGGTAGGTGGACATGTGTGGGTAGATGGATGGATTTGGTGGACATGTGGTGTTGGTGGTGGATGGTTGTGGTGGACATGTGTGGTGGTGGTGTGGATGGATTTGGTGGACATGTGGTGTTGGTGGTGGATGGTTGGTGGACATGTGGTGGTGGATGGTTGATGGACATGTGGTGGTGGCTGGTTGGTTGGTGGACAGTGTTGGTGGTGGATGGTTGGTGGATATGTGGTGGATGGTTGTTGGACATGTGCTGGTAGTGGATGGATTTGGTGGACATGTGGTGGTGTTTGATGGTTGGTGGACATGTGTGGTGGTGATGGATGGTAGGTGGACATGTGGTGGATGGATGGTTGGTGGACATGTGTGGTGGTGATGGATGGTAGGTGGACATGTGTGGTGGTGATGGATGGTAGGTGGACATGTGTGGTGGTGATGGATGGTAGGTGGACATGTGTCATGGTGATGGATGGTTGGTGGACATGTGGTGGTGATGGATGGTTGGTGGACATGTGGTGGATAGATGATGTATACAGTATATACGGTTGATCAAAATCATACGCAAAACATCCACTAGACTAAACAGCCCCTACCTACAGTACAAGTGCTTTTGGTAACTTAATAATCTAGTGCATGGGAACACGTGTTATATACTGTTAACACACACACACTGCAGAAACAAAGGATAAACACGATATTCAGTAAGTGAGAAGGAAAAGAGGAGACGGCCAGCCTTTAAATTTCAACTAGACACTTGGCAATCTTCTTAAATTATTACTCTGTTTTGTTATGATCAGGGCAGGGATTTCACATCTCCTACACATGCTCAAGAACTATCAGTATGTTGGGAGACGAGTGAATCAGTGATACACGAGGATAACTGACAGGCCTCGTGAAGACTAGAGACACCTGCTCTCTTTTTCCACCTGATGATTAAAAACTGAATGCTAACCAAACCCCTGATTTTGCGAATCTTGCCAAACCTAACCTAACCCCTCATTTAGCATTAAGGGTGTTAAATCATCAGGTGAAATAAGCTGGAGTTTTTAATCTTCAGGAAATCGCAATGACCATAACTCGCCATAATAACAGCAAAAGAGGAATACTTTTTGTTACCTTATTTCGATCACACCTGAGCCACAGTGGTAATAAGACCATATATGGGAAATACACCATAAGGAAGAGAATAGTGATGTGGGTCGTCTCAAGATTCACACCCCTCCCTGCAGCGAGTATGGTAGGACAGCTGTAGCCAATACCCATGCATATACTGTAACATATGTAGTTAAGGGTTTACATATACACTGTACCATACATACCTAAGACTTTCTAGGTTAAGCATTGAAATAATCACAAAATATTAACAGGAATGTATAGGAATTAATGAGGAATGTTAGCAATGTATTGGAATTTCACCTAAGTAGTTAATGACACTTAGAATCATTTCTCTCAAGTTGATTTTGTCTGCATTTGCTTCTCCACCAATACGTTGTTTCCAAGATTCTACAGTAGCTACGTGTGTTAGCCACCTGACTGACACTAAAATCAATAATCCCTGAAAGTTTCTTGTCTCAAATTCCATGTCCAGTACTGTACAACACTCAGAGATTGACAAACTGCCCTACAATTTCACCAAATAAAGAACAAAAACATAGTCTGTCACTCATATTTGCGGTACATGTTTCTGCTTTATACATCATTTACAGTGTAAAGATAAAAATTCGATAATAAATTTTAAATTACTTATACGTGTAATAAGTGCATGATAAGGTCAAGATAATCGTTCTGTAAAATTGTCAATAGTGCATCGTGTTCATAGACCGTGTGAAGGGAAGGACTCTGGTACACTGTTCGCGGTTTACAATTCTTCCACTGAACTATTTAGTTAGTTTACGTGTTTCAGGACAACTAACACTAACAGATATAAAGAAAAAACAGAAGAGGAGCTTGAATGACCATCGTGACTCACCAATATCACGTCTAGTACAAAAATCTTCCAAGGAATTCACAACTGGACAATGTAACTTCCGGTAAACTTTATCTACTGAAACCTCAAGACCTAGTAACTACAAAAGAACAGTGCATGTCCCGAGAAGTACCTATGACCACTAGCATTACCAAATCATTGTGGTTATCTTATCAGAGTACATGCATGCTTCCTCACACACACTCACCCACAATAACAACTTAAATTTGCACGATTTTTTAACCTCGACACACTGGCGACTGAAGGGCTAACCTACGTGTTATACTTAATAGCTGGAGGGCCAGTGAGGATAATTACGTGGAAATGTTAGATTAGTAAGAATATTTTAAAATGTTATTGTGAGCAGTGAAAGTGAGGATGTGGAGGAGCATCAAGCACTCCTCACCTCACTTGACAAAGGCCCTCACTCCTCCCTTCCTCGCGCCGACAACGTCATTATCTCCTCATTTTAACAACTTTATCCACATAAAACCTGACCAAAATATCCGTGAGAGGAGAGCCTTCATGTGTGGGAGTTTGTTAATAAGAACAAGAAGGCTACAAATACATACCGTCCTAATTCCCGAGGCGAGGATGGTTCCCCCGCCTGTCGATCGCGACGCCATGTTTACAACTACCTAACCTTCACGGCCCCGGCGAGACTCTCACCCCTCGCTCACTAACTCCCACAGTCTTAGTGATTTTTCTTGGTGCGCGCTGAATACAAATTGATTTCTCCAATAAAGATTTCATGAGTAGTAATGACTTATGTGTGTAAATCAGCTTACCAGTTATTTTTAAAAGACGTTTAGTCATATGTATTTGAAAACATGTTTTTCAGTCAACTCAAAATGGACGAAACAGTGTTTGGCAATGCCATTTAGAGGTCCTTCTTAGTCACGTAGGCAATACTCTATATTGATTTTCTGGGTCGGAATCAGAATTACTCATCTGCTTGGCCACAAGATGTGCTCCTTCACTGATACATGTTGTGATTTATATGTGATTATTCATCCCAAAAGGGATATGCTCCTGTTAAATCTGCAACCAAATGCTGCCTCCCATGCATAACCCCCCCTTCCCTCCTCCCCTCCTCCTCCCGCCCACACTCTGCTATTCTACTAAATCTACGCCCCGTGGTGTTTGTCAAACATGAATTTTGTAAAAATGACAGTGATTATATCTAACAATGATGCGCATTGTGTCAAGTAATATCATTATAGTGGTTGTCAACAGCAGATTGTTTCAACCCAAAGTGTAAACTGATGCGTGAATAGTATATATGACAACGAAAATGGAAACTATTCACATATCAAAAGAAAATAGTTCAACATTTTTTGTTTTAAGTATGAAGAAAACGCGAGTGTGTCCAAGGGAGGTTCAAGAGCCGCTCTAGATGAGAGAGTGGGTGGGATGTGCAACATTATTTGTCATACCATAGGACATAATTCCCAACAAATTTGACCTGGATGAAGTTGATAGTGAGTAAATACATCAGTAAACAGTACGTGCTATACCCGGGTTACTGAGAACGTCAACAATAAGATAATCTCCCGTACAGATATACATGTATTATGGATTATTCGAGAGTATGTCCGTCTATATATATTTCGCGGTGGGGAAGGACAAGCTAGGCGGGTTACAGTTTTCACAATTTCGTATGATTAATATTTCCCCTCCCCTAATACGTCTAAATTGAATTAAATTATAGCACAAATATAATATAGAGAATTTATATCAAAACTACAGTGAGATGTTAACCTTAACTATGCGTATGTACTAGTGCAGTTGTAGGGGAGAGTATCCACTACAACATGATCCATATTAGCGTATTCTACAGTCATCGAAGGGATTCTGGTACATTAGTTTTATCTCCTAATTGACATGTAAACAAACGTATTGTATCGTGGAAAGGTAGAGATTATAATGTATTTCTTTTGTTATTTTAGAGTGTTGTTGTTGTGTTATGTTCAAACTAGTTGTTACCCCTGGGCAGTACAGTATGTGGAGTTGACTTAAGAATGATCACTTGAAGATTAGCCCACATCTTATTTAACAATTAACTACACTAATCCTAACCTAACCCAATCTGACCTACATTGTATCTACTGCTGTGCCCTATTTGTTTACAAATCTGTCAATTACTTGCTTGATAATAATTATTTCCAGTCCCAGACCTCCATAAAATATCATCTTCTCTTAAAAAATATCTATTGTCTTCGTATTAATATTTTTTTTTGTAATACGTACATCACATTCCTGCTTTAATTGTACCACCAAAACCGTTTTATCGGAAATTGTCATGAAGATTAGAGAAATTACCATTGCAATAAATATATTTGCCAACTAGACATGATACTGACAGCTCTGTCCTCTTGTTCCACCTTATTACAACCCATGTTGTAATGCCTCCTTCCCTTATCATATTTATGTATATGATATACAGTACATAAATATGATAAAGGAAGGAGGAAGTACAACATGGGTTGTAATAAGATGGAACAAGAGGACAGAGCTGTCAGTATTATGTGTAGTTGGCAAATATATGTAAAATATGTAACATTCTGATATTTTCTTATTACCACCATGCTATGTGTACTATTCCAGATAATATTAAATGCTACATAATACTTTCTTGAGATAAATGTACAGTATATATCAGGTGCCTACAGGAGAGCTCAGGCTCTCAACTGGCTCAGCCATGTTAATATTGTTATTATTATCAACTCTGTGTTCTTCTGGTTAAATAAACTGTTTCAATATCAATATCAATAGGGCATCGGGGCGATCTGCTGAGGAGGTTGGAGGCGTAAAAGATATCTTAGTATTTAGTCGGCTAGGAATGGTGGTTACTGTGAAGTGTTGAACACAGATAATCACGTACTTCCCCACCTGTTGGACAATTGTAAACAACCATGGCCACATACACACACACACGCATAACAACAAGTACAACATTAAACAACAGCAATCACTCCTGAAATACAACAGCTTCAAATGTCCAGATAAAAAGAAGATTTGATTGGACCTGACAACTTTTCAGACTGGACAAGGCAGTGCAGACCTCACAGATACTGTACAACTCTTAACAGTGAGTAAAATGATGAGCACGCACCCACACACTCCAGCTTCAAGAAGTTTTGTGATGTTGGAAGCAGAGGGTTTTAAGTGGTCACAGCTGGAGGTTTAAAGTTGGCACCATACAGGTATTGTTCTGTGGAGATAAGTATGTATGGATGTGTTTGAATGCGTATCTGTAGGCCCATTTGTGTCTTGTGTGTATATTAGTGTGTGTGTGTTATATTCAATGCACTTCATCAACTAAGGTTTTGAAACATATACTCTAAATTAGTAAACTACATTACTGATGCACAATAATACTCGGTACTGTACTTGACTGATCACTCCGGTGTTTAATTGCCCACAACAACAACAGCAATAATAATGATAATAATAATAATAATAATAATAATAATAATAATAATAATAATAATAATAATAATAAGTGCCATATTAAAATTATAACAATAGTAATAATACGAATAACAAAATATAAAAAGTATAAATTAGAAAATATATTACAGTAATAATAATAATAATTATAATAATAATAATAATTCTAACAAGACTAATTATAAATCTACTAATTATACAGTTACTATTACTACTACTACTACTGATAATAATATAATAATCTCGACATTATTTCATTATTTCTATTTTTACTATTATTCTATTCACTGTATTACCGCATTTTATTACATTACATTACATTATAAATTTTCATCATTATTATAATTACAATCACTAGAATTATTATTACTATTATTATTATTTGCTGTAATTACTGTACAGTATAGTAACACACCATTATACCAGAAGACTTGGACAAAACATATTCTTAACATCATGTACAGTATCACTATGAGAAAACCAACAATAATAATAATAATAATAATAATAATAATAATACATCTACAGGTATATAGCTCAGCATGAATATACTGTACAGTACAGCCTGATTCAACTTGGTATACAGTAAAGTATTGTCTACTGTATATCTCACTAAATAAAGATAACTGTGTACTGTATCTAGCCCTAAAACACAGCTGTAGTTTTGTCAAATATGGATAACCTTTGATTTTAAATGTTATTTTATTTTTTTTTTATTTTTTTTTTGGGGGGGATACGTCAATTTATGGTATATTTAATATGTATATTTTTATGGTGTTTTTTACCAAAACCAAACTATACAGAAATTCGATTGGGTTAGGTTAGGATAGTAATAATGCTATTTAGTTATGATCATCGCTATATAAATATGGGTTTAAATTTTGAAGAAAAGCATTGTAAAAAACTTCTTATTTACCAGTTATTTCTATTTACATTAATAATAGTTGTCCCTGGTGCTGGAGCCTGGGTGCATCAAGACGGGATGTATTTAAAGTGTAGAAGCTGTCGCCAACATAACCATACCTGGGATAACAGGCTGTACTGTATGACCAGTGTCAAGGTAACAGTTAACCATTACCCCGGAGCACGATCTGCCAATCAAGTAACATCCAGGTTCCCAATTACTGCTAGGATGACGATCGCAAATGGCCTAAATAACTTGCCCACAGTTTCGTCTTTCCCTGGAATCGCTGTTTGTACATGTAAGTGTGTGTGTGTGTGTCACTAATAATATGTGCATTCTGGTGTAATGGTAAATATGCTCGCCACGCCAGCAGACAGCGAACACAGGGCAAAACGAAACTAAATCATATATATATATATATATATATATATATATATATATATATATATATATATATATATATATATATATATATATATATATATATATATATGTGTGTGTGTGTGTGTGTGCGCGGATACGCATTTTTAGAGAACTTGCACTTCATAGCATATTTAACTAATTAATTATGTATTAAATGTAGGATAATTTTGTTTTTGCAACTCCCCTATAATGATAATACAATTCAGCTTTACACCTTCCCTACTATGAAGTGATTCACCTCACGACAATGTGCTGTAATTTTTAACATAACGACGAGGTCCGTCAGAGGCCTTCAACTATACTTCCGAAGAGCACAATGGAGCGACGTGCTGTGTTCTGCCCGGGTAGAAAACATAACTAAAGTTGATGGGAAGGTTAAATTTACTGTAAATATCTGCGTCCTGGATTCATAAGGGATCGAACGCTGAAAGTTACTCATAAGTGAAGAATATGTAAGCTCACACAATTAACTTTCGTTAAACTATAAAACATATGTTACTAGATAGCTGTTAGAAGACTAACTCAACGCACAACATTTTTTGGAGAGATTTATGAGTTTGGTTCTAAAGTGAACGTATCAAGCCAAGTCTCTGTATAAATTTGATGCATCATCTGAACATTAGGCCATTAGCCCCTCTGTTTATTCGTCTAACATCCCCCCAAAAGAAGCATAAGGAGGTTTTATCATCAGCTGGGGTTGATCTGCAGATGATCCTTTTTTTTGTTATTTTGCAACAAAACTTTGAGTTTTAGTGTTTTTGCATCAGTCACCCATTTGGTGTTGTTGTGTACTTCCAGTTATGATAACTATCCATGTGTGTGTGTAGGGGGGGGGGGGACCTAAGCAACATGAACGCCACAACCACATTGAATCTTACGTAAGCTTACTCAGCTGGCGCGGTGGGCGGGTGGAGGCAGTTTTACCCCAGTATGAACAAGGGGATCACGTCACCCGCCACACTGAGGCCTTAACTCTCTATATAACAGGGGGTCTCATAGGCCTGGCGACTTGTTAGTGGCAACATGGATGCACACACACTTTAGACCAAGCCTTTATTACACAAGGACGGCAAAGGACCTAATCTACAGCTGGGTAACCTGCAGAGGAACTCGAACTAGCGACTGAAAGGTAATGAGGTGAGTGATATTATCTGATATATCTACAGCACTTGGCCGACACAAGATACCGATTATCCCCGCCGACCCACAACAAAGGACAGGGGGCCATAACTTTGTACAATAATGACACAAAATGATTATTAAAATCGTCTGAGATATTGTTGTGACATACATACACTCTGAATACTACACACCAGTCCGGTTTAAGTTTATATGTTGATACCTCACGGACGAACGGAAAACTGGGCGTGTTCAATAATCCCTTTATAGTAGAGGTCAGGGGAATCAATACCAGTCCAGCTGCCCCAGATAATACCTTTATAAATAAAACACAGCTTAATGCAAAAAAAGAAGTCTAAGTCGATCGTTGTCCACTGTTTACAAATCAGCATCCAAAGTTATTGGTTTTATTTGTTAAATATTGTAATACATATCATAAACAAAACGTGGAAGTTAAAGTGGGCCCCACAAACATAACGGCTAGTGAGGGGAAGTATAGGTACAACACACCTGTAAGCTCTCGGTACACAAGGAGCAACATTGCCCGTAGTGCACTCGACTACCTTCACTTCCCCTACTAATAAATTTAGGTACGTTCGCATTTACAGCTGACTGGAGTGGGAATTCCCGAGCTTCATAGCAGTGACCTTTAAGACAGGATACGAGCGCTGAATGCACTCGGCCACCGCATCCCTTCACAAAACGTAAACTTATCCAAATGACTATACGTAACAGTTGATTTATTTATTGCTAAAACTCCTCCAATTGTCCTAAATTACGAGAATATTCATATAAGAATGTTTGAGAATCTAGTGGTCTATCAAAGAGTCCTATGACGAATAAAGATGTTTTAATGTACTGTACGTTACAAGAAAACAATATACGTTATAGTAACACAGAGACCACTCAATCCAATCCATTTAAAGTTAAGAGGTCAAATTATAAGTATCACCTGAAGACGAGACACCCTAACAGTAAACACTTTATTGCTACCTAGGGTGGTTAGGTTAGGTTTGTATGTGTTAGGGTGTTTAATTTTATAGGTAGTAGGTAGTAGGCAGCTACCAAACAGGGAGGTACTACCGCTTGGGAAGATATTGGAAACATAAGGTGCTGTGTAATGGTAGACCCTGCTGCTATATGGCCTCACAAAAATTGTGACCAAGTCTCAGGTTGCTGATCTAACTTTCTGCCTCATTTACACACAATTGCAGGGTCTCAATTGTTTCTCTTACTATTGAGAACACAACATACATATTTTGTTTCTCACTTTTGATCTTTTTTTAATTTGAGTATTTCTTTATGGTTCTTTAATATTATTACTATTACATTTTCGCCCCCCAGGCCCTGATGTGGGTCAGTGACCTGTGCCCAAGTGGGCTAATCCCCTTAAAAAAAAAAAAAACCCTGCTGCCATATGGCATCACGAAAATTGTGACCAAGTCCCAGGTTGCTGATCTAACTTTCTGCCTCATTTACACACAATTGCAGGGTCTCAATTGTTTCTCACTTATGATCCTTTTTTTTTAATGTTTGTATTTCTTTATGGCTCTTTATTATTATTTTTATTATTATTATTATTATTATTATTATTATTATTATTATTATTATTATTATCATATTATTATTATTATTATTATTAGTGTTATTATTATTATTATTATTATTATTATTATTATTATTTTATTTTAAATTTTGTATTATTTATTAAAAATTTTATTTACTATGAATTATTATTATTATTATTATTATTATTATTATTATTATTATTATTATTATTATTATTATTACATTTTCGCCCCCCAGGCCCCGATGTGGGTCAGTGACCTGTGCCCGAGTGGGTTAATCCCCGTAAAAAAAATAAAAAAAAAATAAAAAAAATAAACCGGGATATCTACTGTAGACTTCAAAATGACCCAATTAAAGTGGAGTAACTCTTATGAAAATAGTTTGTTTCGTAATATTGTCTGGTGTTAAATAGCCGTACATAATAATAATAGTAATAATAATAATAATAATTATAATTCAGTAAAATTATCAAACAAGCTTCTAATTAGAGTGGCATGTATAGACTATGCAGGTATACAATTCAGCGTGTTTATAGACAACGCAGGTAAACGGTGTACTGTAGTTAGACCATGGAGGTAAAGTCTCCAATGTACTGTATATACGTACCTAGACAGTGCAATTATTCAACATTAGTAAACAGTAAAGCCATTTGATCAAGGATAGCCGACAGTCATCAGATGCTATTTCCAGTCGGGTCCTTTGCTTATGCTTGGTATCAACTGGAATAAAAGTGAAAGTTTGTTAATAAATATAACATGCATTGCAATGTGCTCAGACTAACCGAGGCTGACGGATCACATCAACCTACAGCATTCTGTGGTTGATAATAATCTACGAACTTTTCTTGCTGAAACTTCATTTGTTATGTATTTTTAAGTTATAGTTTTGAATTGTTTGATAACATTACTTGTTATATTATATTAAGTCAACCACTTAAGTTCATTCTTCGATCTGCACTGACGAGAAACACCGTCCTGTCCATCCTGAGGAAAAATACAGCACGAGCAAACCTGTGGCAGCGGCAGCCTCTCCAGTTGCCACTTGCCAGTGTCTGGACAACGTTGCCAACTACTATTTATTTTTGCATCAGTATCAGATCTCAAAATTTTAAACACCTTGCACATACAACAATACTTCTCTACCGCTATTGGATGAAGTAAGAAGAGGGTAGATACGTGTGGCCAGGATGAAGGGCCTGGGTATAAGGTAGAAAAAAATAGTGTTAATAAGAGTGTATAGCGACCACCTCGTGATTACCTTGTCCCGCCATCGTCCACAATGACCTTACAGGATCTTGGGCGCGTGTCATAAATATTCCCGTTTACAGGTAACCGAACCTCCCAGCTGGCGTTTAATCCCGAACAATATCAAGAAAAGTGTCCCCCCCTCATTTCGTCACATTAATTAATAGCATTAACATTAACTACGTCTACAGGAGTTAAGCCCGCTGTTAAGGAGACGTTACGCAACCCGTCCATCGACTAAAAGGTATCATAAATTGCAAGGTGTATAATGTCGATAAACCACCACGAAACGGTCGGATATTACATACTGTATAGCGTTTCTCACTCGATTATTTTTTCGCTGTTTTATTTATTTATGGTTATTATTATAATTATTTAATTTTTATCTATTTTTATTAATTATTGTAAATTATTGTTATATTTTCGTCCCCCAGGCCCTGATGTGGGGTCAGTGACCTGTGGTCGGGTGAGCTAAAATCGCCGTAAAAAAAAAACCAATATACGACTGCAGACGACACAAACAACTTCGCTCTCACAACCAACCAGTACTATTATACGATTAGGCTGGTTTGGGTTTACTTTTACCTTTACCCTCTTCACCACTGATCGCCTCGTTAGCCGCTTGGACGGTCGGTCACGTCTGTTACGCACTGTTGGCATGCACTGGCACTGTCTGTCTCCTTGCATAAATAATTTAGTGGTAGCCTCCATCTCGTTCGTGGTTTCTTTCTTACACATCGGGTTTGTTTATAATAATAATAATAGAGTAAAATAAAAATAAATGTTAATTGTGGGATGACAAGTAGATTAGAACCCCAGCTTATTTCACCTGATTAAACACCATTGGTTAGGTTAACAGGGAGTAGCTACCATATACAGTACACACATCATCAAGAGCGTACACTTGAAATCAGACCCCAAAAATTAATAATGACTGCGTTTTTCTCGGCTGAGCTTAATAAAACGTGACATTTTATTATTGTATCAGGATGTATACCCTCATCGCCAAGCAGAACTGCACCTTCGTAACCATCTTAAACATGCAAGGCTTTATGCTAAATATGAGTCCTAAAATCCAGAACGAGCTCCTGGACATGAGCAGTATCACAGAATTTAGCAAGAACACAGTTATGCATGTTATCGCAGATGAGACCACAGATAATGTTGAGCAAATATCGATCTGTGTGCTCGGTTTGTTAACAAAGATGACAAACACGATAGATGTCCGTGTAGATTTTCCTAACTTTGTTCATGCAGATACTGGAATTACCAACCAAGTTTCTGGACACTGCACATCATTGGTCTTCCCATCGAAATGACAGGGGCAGATCCTGACCCCCTCTTTTTATCAGAAATTCCAATACGTTTTCTTTTAATGCAGCATTGTACTCAAATGTTTTTGTATAGTAAAAAGTAATTACGTTCTATTGACCTCAGCAGGGGTGGATCCAGGGGGTCCGGACCCCCCCTTTTCATCAGAAATGTCCAATACTTTTTCTTTAATGCAGTATTGTACTCAGGCATTTTGTATAGTAAAAAGTAATTACTACTGACCTCAGAATATCTTGTAGCGTACTGTATGTGGCCAGTTGTCAATTCTCTTTAGTTGTCTATTATCTCTTTGTATGGGCACACAAACGTACGTACATGTAGATACCTTCACTCAGGAATGAGGTTGGATAGAAACTCACGATGCGCTTTCTGTATATATATTGTTGTACAGCGCAGTGCTTAGGAGTGACTAGGTGAGGAGCTGTGAGAGATGTTGCTGGTCCAGTAGCCGAGTGTAGAATGTTCTCCCTGGCCAGGCATGGCCGTATTTATACAATTTACGAGGATCAGGATTTGGGGTGCGCGTAGCGAGAGGACCAATCACAGCGGCTCAAGCGTAAGGTGTGAAACGCTCTGATCCTGAACTGGAGGTTGATGGTCGAGACTAGGTCGGCGATCGTACCCCTACGTCCTCTGCATAGACCTAGTCTCTCGGCGTAGCTGGCTGTACGCTGATTGGCTGGTCGGCGCGCGGCCAGAGCTCAGTTGGAAGTTGTAGGGGAGAGGAGCCACTACAATCTCCTAATAACAAATGTACAGTACTGCAAAATAACCATGATATTGGTTAGATCCCCAAAAACCTCCCAGCTGAGTGGACTTGCTGTTCCCCCACCTACAACTTCTTGGACCCCACTTTTGATATTCCTGGATCTGCCCCTACTCAGTACTCCTAACTTCTAATGACAAGTGCTCATGGCCTTCAACTGCCCATGATATTGGTCAGATTTCCCAAAAATTCCAGGGAGAGGAGCATACAAAGCACCCACCTCAAATTAAAAACTCCCAGCTGGGCGGGCTCTCTGAGCTCCCTGTTCTCCATTGACATTCCTGGATGAGGGCTCAAGGATATGAAGGTGACACTGTTATAAGTGGCATTACTTTTAATACATAATCTATCATTTACAACTAAAACACATCAGTCAAAATATCTGGAACATCATAGTTGTCTTAGTCTATGCCGAATGTGGAAAATGCCATGAGTGCGTTATGATAAATGATTCGGTATATTTAATAATAATAATAATATAATTATCCTTAAAAGTGTGACATGTGACAAACATGTTCCTATAATTCTTTTTTTTTTCATTATAACTCCTATGAGCTGTTATTGCTTTGCAATCTATGTAAAAATATACATTTCAATCACAATTGAGAAAAATACAAACTAATGATACTGTACTTGCCTGAATCACATTAATTAGAGAAACAATTAATACAAGGGCTTGCAGTAGTGGTCAACCTTGTGTGTAGACCCCTGGGAGAGGACCTTGACACAAATAGATGAAATGATACATCGCATCAGACTTGTTTCATGACCTCAAACAGTGTGTGATGATTAATGGCCCCAAACTGTCATGTGTGTGTCTGTGACAAGTTGGCCCCTCAACCAGCACAGCCAACATCCGTGCATGTACAGTCAGCCAAAGATCCAGCGACCCCACCCTAGGTCTCATACTGGCATTTTTGCCTGACAATACTTGGTAAAGTAAGGTTGTATGTAAAGACGATTGGTGGATCTGTTTTTATAATAATAAACTATTCATTGTTATTTAAGATCATGAGAAGGTTCCAAATGTTCGTATATTTGCTTAAATAATGAAGAAATTATATTAATGAATTGGCAACTCAACTACAACCAAGGCTGCCATAAGATTCTCAGATCAAATTTTCTTCATTATTTAAGCAAATATACGAACATTTGGAAACTTCTCATGATCTTAAATAACAATGAATGTTATTATAAAAACAGATCCACCAATCATCTTTACATACAACCTTACTTTACCAAGTATTGTCAGGCAAAAATGCCAGTATGAGACCTAGGGTGGGGTCGCTGGATCTTTGGCTGACTGTATAGTGTGGTCACAAGTGCAACCTGTTCAGGCTGGCAAACCATCAAACTTGAAAGGTGTAATGGGTTATAGTGGCATGTACCAGGTTTTTGGATTAGAGAAATCGTCCCCATATCAAGTGGTTCAAAAACTGTTTCCAGACAAAATATATGACCTTGCTGCCAGAGATACTAATAAATATGCAAAGTTAATGATTGACAAATTGAAGCCTCTGTCACCCAGGTCTCGATACAATGATCGGAAAGATGTAACAGTTGCCGACATAAGACCATTCATAGGTGTTCAGATTGATATGGGTGGGTGGGTGGGTGGGTGGGGGGTAGGTTCTAGGGTGGTCCAGTCTTTACTTTCAGGGTTTGAGAACAAGGGTCATGAAGTGTTTGTAGATAATTCATTTTTTTACCTTAGTGTTCCCCTTTATGAAGATCTTAGAAAGAAAAATGCTGGAGCTTGTGGCAGAGTTTGTTAAGAGAAAATTATTGCCTGTTGATGCGAGTGAGTAAACTCAAATTGAAGGGGGATGACCCGCCAGTAATTTTGGAAAATGAGGAAGGGACAAAGTTAGCATGTACTTAGCAGGACATATGGAGGGTGAAGATGCTCTCAACAATAGGGGATACACAAAGGAGGGTGAAAGAAAATAAAAATCGGGTGACAGAATGGTAGACAAACCTCGTGTCCAGGTACTTTATAGTAAGTACGTACATGGGTGGAGTGGACACATTCAATCAGCTTTGTTTCAACTTAACCTTTCAATAAATAACAGAAGAAATGGTATCAGTCTATCTGGGACTTCATCATTGAAGAAACATGAGTCAATGCTTGTCTGTGCTACAATATTTGGAACTGAAGCAAAATTAAATCAAAGAAAATTTAGAGAAAAATTAATTATTGGCTTGTTGGAAAGGTTTATTAAATGAACTAAGGGGAGGCAGGAACAATGAGGTTCCTTACCTTTGGAAAGTCGTCTAATTGAAGGGCATTTCATTACACAGTTGCAAGACAAGCATCACAGGCTTGCACTATTTTACTTGCTCAATGCTCAAAGAAGAGTAAAGGTGAGTCCAAGAGAAAACAGACAAGTCTCCTGCACTGCCTGCCCACACTAACCTCCATTTGGTATACTGTCAGCTCTTAATTCAAGACATGTTACAGTAAGAAAGAGTTCAGAAAGACTTGAAATTGCTCTTGAAAAAGCTGCTTTGTACAGTAAAGATAAAATATATGTTACCGTATATACAGTAGGTGTTTTATATGAATGTTTAGTTTTGCAAGTTTTTTATCATGGCATTATTGATACATAGGTAAAATGTATTTTCATACACATTTATGAATAAAATCTAAATGATTGTACAATGTTGCATGTTCTCCTCGACACAAATCACGAACAATCAACATCTATGTGTCAGTATTAACCTGAAACATATATATAAATTATTTTAAGGAGTTATTTAATTTACATTGCATGTAAACTGGACCATATTGGTCACATTTCAGTAACATTAGTCAATTTTATATTATGTTTTTCATAACTAAGAATTTATTTCCATAAATTTTTCAGAGATTAAAAAAAAAATCCATTGGTTTTCAAGGATAAAGTATTCTCAGGTTTTGAAAAACAAACAAACAAAATGCTTATGTTAGAGAGGTACTTCAACTGGGACTGGATTTTTTATTTTATTTTTTTGGCAGAGTTGACATTGTTTGTGGAGTGCTCTTCAGATTAAAATACTCAGTGAGAGGGTTAAAGAAGCCACAAGTACAGAAAATTATCAGAGCTAACTTTTTTGGACAAAGAGTTGTGAACTCTAGGAATAATCTGCCATAGGGTGTTGTAACAGTGTGAGCTCATTTAAGACCAGACTTGACCAACACTGATGCAGATTCAGATAGTCAAGTCCGTTTATGCCCAGTACTGGCCGATAGTGCGTAATATAAACGTGACTGACCGCGCATATGGCTAACAGGCCTATTAGAGACAAACAGAGTACAGTATAGTAAAGTAAAGTTGAGTCTGAACAACTGTTTCCTGGACTGCAGTTGTTCAGACTCGTGATGCCTGATGGAACAATATAACTTGGGGTGTTATGAATCATGCCCCTGCCTGTCCTGCCATCTACTGTGGGCAGGGAAAATTTTATGTTATTAATCAATTCTTTTTATTTGATATTAAATATTTAAATGTACTTAATGAAACATTAAAAATATTTAATGCTTCTCTAAGAAATGAAATATTAAAAACCTCTTTATTAATCTTCTTATACTAAAGGTCACAGCCTCAAGTTAGAGAAACCACACACACACACATGCATAAAATGATCAGAGTTAACTTGCTTGGAGTGTGAGTTCCTGTAAGACCAGACTTGACCAACACTGACACACGTTTCTGTACTTCTGGAACATCACAGAATAGTCCCCTCCAAAAAATCTTTTTACCCAGAATTGCCTCAAAATATTACTGTTATCTTAAAAGTACTTGTTTGTTTTAACAAGAAATATCATAAAATACAGACAATATTGTTTCCCAGTATTAATTATGGTTTTTGGTGCCAACAACACCTTTGTGATGGTTCATGGTAAGACTGACTAAGACATACAGTACAATAAACCCTCATCAACTTGGGACCCCTTTATCTCGGACGGGAGGTTGGCCTTGGTCACTTTCCTTCCATCTAAGACAACTGCCGAAATGGGAGGGTGAGCTCGTGCAATAGCAAAGTTTCCCTAATGGTTCTAAAAGTTTCCCCCAAATTATTTACAGTTCGTGAGTCCTGGCATACATAAGTGGCATGGGTGGGCTAACAGGTTGTGTAGTGTGAGATGAAGTGGATGTATTGGATATGATGTGGATGTGAAGTGAAGATTTTGTGGGTGTGTAGTGGAGGTGATGTGGACTAAGATGATGTGAATGTTTAGTAGATGTTATGTGGATGTTTAGTGGAGGTGATGTGGATGTTTAGTGGAGGTGATGTGGATGTTTTGTGGAGGTGATGTGGATGTTTAGTGGAGGTGATGTGGATGTTTAGTAGATGTTATGTGGATGTTTAGTGGATTTGATGTGGATCTGTGGATATGTAATGAAGGTAAAATAAGTCGCATCCATTATCGGGCCCATTGTAATTGCTCTTCCTCATAACCTTAAGTTTTATATATTGATTATCTTATGTTTTTTCATAAACAATTCATTACTTCTTTATGTTTAACTAATAATTTTTCTTATTTACATTGTTTTTTCATAAACAATTCATTACTTCTTTATGTTTAACTAATAATTTTTCTTATTTACATTATATTCGATAATTAGTAATATGTTTACTATACACAATTCATTGTCATCCAATCACAATATCTTGAGAGTAACCGAGTCAGAACACATGATCACCTGGTCAATATACTCAATAAATTTCTAAAAAAAAATAGCTACTTGAATGTATCTACTGTATGTATTGTTCTCTACTGCATATTGAAATCTGTCAAAGTATTTGATGCACACTTTCCCTTCTATCTCAGACTACTACCCTCATATTCTTGAACCTTGGTTGGACTTGGACTCCTCTTCATATCTCAGATCTAATTGCCCTCAAATCTCAAACCAAGGATGGACTCCAGCCTACTTGGACTGCCCTCTCCCCAATTAGTCTGAGTTGGCAAGGGTGTACTGTAAAGGCCAATAAAAAGCCTAATTGAAATCTCTGACTTTCAACTCCTCACAAGTTAACAAAAAACACACCATTACTCCGATCAGAGCTTCAGCATGACAACTGTTATAGGGGGAAAATTACCGGTATTTATTTTTTTAATCAAATGATGAAATGGACAGGAAAAGAAAAAATATCTACCATTAACCTTTTACAAAATGAAAAAGTACTGCATTGCACAATGTAAAGAATGTGGTTGAAAAATCTGAAGGAAGTTGGTTGAAGGGCCGTACAGATATGATCCAGTGACCATCAAGGAGGAGGCATGATAGTTTAAGAGAGATAAAAAGAGTGTAGGAATCATGGTTCCTAAAACTCAAACAGTGATATAAACTCCTCAAATGAAGATATTGGGGGCAAATTGGACCAAAATTTACATACTTTATTATCTAGTGTACTGCAAGCCTTCAAACTCTCATCATGAGTATCACTACCTTATCAAAACGTATACTTTCTTTACCATTCTACTATACTGTACAAGCAACCTTAAAAAGTCATTTCAGGGGCTCAAAGATGGTGCAATATTCCTCTGTTAATGTGTGTGTGTGTTAAGACATTTACTGTGTCTCTATAAGACTAACAATCAGTTTCATTCTAATGCTGAACCCTTCAACTGACCAGTATACATTTACAACAATTTTTGTACAATTTTAAGGGTCAGTAATGTAATGTGGATGGGGCCCCTTTTCTTTCTTAAAATAAATGCATGTGTACATGTACACACATACATGCATGCACACACACACACAAACTGAGGCTCAAACACAGGACTGTGAAATGACTCTATAAGTACTTTGGCAACAATCACAACAACCTTTTACATATTGCACAAAGAAGCAAGTGTCAATATACTTAAACTGTAATCATTACTGGTAAGTTCTTTAAAGCTGTCTGAAGGACTATATTCACCCATGTATCACAAACTAGCGTCTGTATCCGCCTCTGTAGCCTCCTCGATATCCTCCGCCCCCACCTCCACCGCCGCCGCCACCACCACCACCGCCGTTGCCACCACCATACCCGTACCCGTTACCATAGTTTCTTCCGAAGGGGTGATGGAACGGCGAGTGGACGGCTCCCATATGTGAGGGGTGTAGCGGGTGTCTGGGCGGTGGTGGTCCCTGCGGCTCGTGCATCATAGGGGGACCACCGCTACCCACCAGGTACGTATTTGATCCTTTGTAGTTACCCCCGCCTCCTCCACTACTGTTACCACCTCCGCCATTCTTCTCCCAGAGTCGAATCAGCTGTTCCCCAACACCTATTTCCACCTCCTGGAATTTGGAAATATTTGTTGGTATTAAATCCTATTCACTCATTACTGTAACTTTACACCCATCCTACTTTTGTGTGGGTGGAAACAGCAACCTCAAGAAAGGGAGGCAATGGTAAGGAAACCGTGCAGGAAAAGTGTAGAAAGTGACGAGAGAGATGGAACAATGATCAATTCAACGCTTCATTACCCTGGAAAGAAATTTGATTTATATATCTAATGAAACTGGACCATAGTGTAGATAATTTACAGTCCAGTATCAGAATGAATTTCCTTCATTATATCAATGAAAATTTCCTCATACATTAATGGCGTGTTGAATATAATAGTGTATCAATAAGACCCCTCTAAGTCAGACAGCCCCCAGCCCCATATGGTACATCTCAAGGAGGTCTTACTGTACCTGTGCTCATTGTTGCAATCTCTCCTCTCACTTTATACACACCAAGTTTCCCTATTTTCAGTGATGTTTATTTACCTAAATCAGAAAGAAAGCTAACTCCTATTACCATAAGCTGAAAGAGAAGCATAAAAGGAATATAATTTTACTCCTGAGAAATAAAAAACTGTTGAAGGAAGATAGAGAGATGACTGACTGTAGCATTGACCTCGAGATCCTTGACTCAGTAGGCTGGTGCATCTTAATATAAACTGAACAAATATTACACTTTATTCCTTTATCAGCCAAGAGGTTACCCAGTACTTTGGAAAAACTGGAAGGTTCTGATGAATACAAGTCACTAAGCCATTTTAATATCCGGTAAAGTCTAATACAATACAGTACAGTAAGTCCTCGATATATGTGAGTTCAGCACCTGCGAATTCACTCATATGTGAAATGTCATGCTGCCTGATATGGATTCCAACCCTGATGACTCTGCAGATGTCACTCCAACACCATCACCCACTATGTAAAACCCCTACCACCACCTCCATCAACTTGTCTACCCAAGTTGATGTATCTGCTTTTATTGTTAAGTACACTGTACTGTACACTTGCTTTATCTATTATGTTAAAAATAGTATTGTATTGATATGTTTTATGGTTTATTTGTCTTGAAAATGAGTCTGGAACATTTTCTTTTTGGGTTATGGAATGCATCCTATTTTTTCCCATTTAACTAAGTATTCAATATATATGATTTCGATTTATGAGAGGGTTTTCAGGAACGCATCCCTCGCATATATCTGTGGACTGTGCTACCTGGGTGACAAGATCAGTGCTGGAGTTTGCAAGAGACAGAAGTAGCTGAAGGAAGTTTAGGCAGTTTTTACCTTTACTGACAGTAAGGACATTGTTTTGGCTCAAGTTGTGATGATGTATGACAGTGAAACATGGGTAGTTAAAGATAATGACATGTGTAGGTTTGAACATGCTGTAATGAGAATGGTGAATGTGATACTGTGAGATAGGAAAACCCTATTCTATGCTAAAAGGGCAGCTTGGTAATGACAGCATTAGTAAGGTTTTGTGAAGTGGAAGCCCAAGATGATTGGGGCACGTGGAGAGAGAGAGAGAGAGAAGGAAACCAATTGGGTCATGAGATGCAGGAGTTAGAATATGGAGGGAAATCAAGCTATGGTAGGCCAAAAATGACATGGGGAGAGGTTGTGAGAAATGAATTCAAAGAGATAGGAGCCTGATGGAGACCTGCCATCGAGTAATCATGGCTCTCCCACACAAGTGAGTAGAATGGTCATAATATGGTAATGATGATGATTATAGGCTAAGAAGATTCCCTGTCGGTATCAGCAGGAGTGGTAGAAGTTATAATAGAAATACAGGTAGTAAAAGACAGGTACAGTACTGATCACACTATGACTGTCACCTACCTGGCCATCTCTACTCAGGTGAACTTGCATGTTCTCGTTGTAAGGGTTGTAGAGTCTTCGGGTTTGGTGGAAGCCTATGTTCCATTTCTTCACCCAGTCAATCTGTGGTAGTGACACAAGACCAAAGATAAAACACACCCATACACGGAGCAATACTGAGCTAAGTTATATCATATTGGACCCTGTGTTAGTGGGGGACTGAGGCAAATATATATACTGTATATACATGAGAGAGAGAGACTAACTTTGTACAGGGGTCCAAGAGTGGGCCCAACATTGGTTATGTCTGGACACTTTTCATCGGTCTTTTCTCCAGTAAAGCGAGCATAACCATTAAACTGTCCTCCTCTGTGTAATGTAAACACTAAAATAACAGGACCGGTCTGAAAAGAGAAGAAAAAAATATAATGAAAAGGTCACGGTCTTATACATCGATGGGTTTGGTTAGGTTAGGCTAGTTTAAGTTAGGTTAGCTTAAGTTAGGTTAGGTAATAAAACTTTTCATCTTGCATTAGTGAACCTTTTTTCCAGCACAGGAAATTAAATGTGGACAAATGTAAAGTACTTAGTCTAGGAGATGTAAACAGAGAAACCAGATATCGGATGAACAACAATGTTAAAGAGAAATCCGACTGTGAGAAAGATTTAGGAGTAATGATAAGTAGAAATCTTAAACCAAGTAAACAACGTGTATTTGCTCGAAACAAGGCTAATAAAGAACTTGGGTTCATACAAAGGAGTGTTAGATACAAGACAAGAAGGTCATCCTAAAACTATATCTTGCACTTGTGAGACCTCATTTGGATTACACAGTTCAATATGAGGGACTCCTCATCAGAAGGGGGTGAAGAGCCAAATTCAAAAAGCTGATAAAAACGCGTTTAAAGTTTTTCGAAGTTCAAACAACCATAACTTTGTTGTTTTTTAAGCTAGAGGGTTAATCTTTTTTCATCGTGCAGGTCAATCCCTCTCTTAGCGAACTGTGAAAACTGGAAGTTAGTACTGTGAATAGTTATTATTTTATCGCAAGTTGAATGAGAATAACTACCTGTGATGTACAGTTGTTTTAGCTTCAAACCAACAATAATTGTATTTTTCTGCAAAATTGCCTCATTATTGTGGGTTAATACTGTAAAACAAGTTAATGATCACCAAAAACAGCACTCGTCTTCCCCCCCCCCCAAAAAAAAAAACCTCATTTGCCTATCAATATTTATCCTTCTGTCCCTATTATTAGCCAAAGATTTATAATACTGTAACGTATAATAGTGTGTAATAATAAGGAAACACCACTACACTTATTCCCCCCACCATTAACCTCTCTCCCCTCTACCCCCAAAGTAATACGAATACAAAGGCGGAGAAAGTTTGCACAATCTTTGGTAAAAACAGTATTATGATAATAGTATTACAACCTTAATTTATTTAATTCCTTCATTTTTGTAGGTTATGTATCTAAGCTACTGTGCCGAGTAGCAACCCTGTACATAAGCTACTGTGCCGAGTAGCAACCCTGTACATAAGCTACTGTGCCGAGTAGCATTTATATATATCATCACGTGGCAACACTGCAGTCCGTTTATTATGGATGAGAGAAATACAAGTGGTGACTCGCGTGTGCCATGCACGGCTCACACAGTCAGACTAAGGCTGCCTTGCCATATGGCAGCCACATAACGTGCAGTGTTGCCACGTGATGATATATATAAATGCTACTCGGCACAGTAGCTTAGATACATAACCTACAGTTTTATTATCCCTGAAGATCATAGTAACTTGAAGTTACGTAAATCCTGAGGAGTGCGTATAACTTTAATGGCCTCGTCATAATTAATCACGTACTGATCAAAGTCTTTCTCTGCACTCCCTAAAAATCGCCATACAGATTCTTCATCAACTAAATCATTGATTATTGATGCCGGCAACAGTTCAGTTTCATTATAAGACTGAGTTATGGGCTCACTTTCACAAGCATTTGTTGGGTCAGGCTCACTTTCATCACTATCAAGGTCAATGCATGTCTCAACACTGTCCACTTCTACCTCCTCACAGTCTGCATGTTCTTGTTGTGATACATTAGTGTCACTGTTTGTGTTACCATTAGACTCACTTTCATCATTTTCATCTTCACTTTCATCGTCATTATTGCTGTCAGTGCATGTTACGTAACTCTGTACCGGAACACAGTCTGCAAAAAGGTCTTGTTATGCACAGCAGTCACTTTTTGTATTATAAGTATACGAAAATCACTATCACTATCACCAAGCACTCCTAGGGTGTCCACATGAGCACTGTCCTCACTAAACACACACTCAGGAATAATGGGCTCCTGAACCCACACCAGAAGGCCTGGCCTCACTCGAGTCTTGTCCTAATACAGTATCGGACAGATATTGCACAGCACTTCTCACACACGTGGAACACGAATAATGTCAATGCTACGCCGAAAAGTTATAAAAAAAAATAGCATTAGAAAGTGCACTGAATCTCCTTATGCTATACAATGCGCCAAAATTAACAAGGAGGCAGCATCTGGGCAAGTGGATTGGCCGAGCAGCTGTGACGTAGCAAGGGGAAATCCATTGTGATTGGCTGCCTCGGGGGGTATGGTCCGAGGGAGGCGCGCTATCATTGGCTTGCGCTCCTCTCGCTCTGAATGGGATGTTGCCACTTTCTTGAACCGAGCGCACAGCCAGATACGTAGCTCCAGGCCTGAGGTGAAATCACACCTTATTTTTTAAGGACTTTCTACGATATTTCTATTTTAGCTAGAGGGTTACATCCAATGCCAACATGTAGAGGAAGGATAAAAATAGTGATAGCCATCATATAACGTATTTTGGCTGTGGTGTCGCTTCACCCCTTTCTGACGCAGAGCGCCTCAATTATGGTCACAGTATTACAGAATGGATGTAGAATCCCTGGAAAGAATCCAGAGGAGACTGACGAGACTAATCCCGGGCATCAGGAACCTTGAGAACAGAGACAAGTTCAAGATTCTTAATTTGCACTCCCTTGAGAGATGTAGAGTGAGAGGCGATATGATCGAGGTGTATAAATGGAAGTCAGGGCTAAACAAAGGGGATATTACAAAGGTACGCAAACTATCCAACCAGGAGGGAACTCGTAACAATGGTTTTAAATTAAACAAATTTATATTTAGGCACGAAATAGGTAAACATTGGTTTGGAAATAGAGTAGTGGATGAGTGGAACAAGTTACCAAACATCATCATTAACTCAAATAAGCTGGATAACTTCAAACATAGGTTGGGTGTAAATGGGACTGCCCTGTGTGAGCCAATAGGTCCGCTGCAGTTTCCTCCATTCTTGTGTTCTTATGGTTGGGTTCCAGAGCACATCAGATTCACCCTACTGTTGTAATACTGTAATTACTCTCTGCCTGTCTGTCTATTTTTGTCTATCTCTCTCTCTGTCTATCTTCCTCTCTCTCTGTCTATCTTCCTCTCTCTCTTTCTAACAGACAAGCCATAACTCTACGCCCATTGACAACGGTGAACTAGCAGATACACAGATAAATAGAAAAAAATGAAAAAGTGTTGCCTGACTAGTGAAAAACCAATTTACAAAACATTTTTGCAGACAGACCACTTTCGTTAATCAGGGACTACCTGTACTGTACACGAATGACACCACTGAGAAAACTGAAAAGGAAACGTCAAAATATAGACACCAATTCAATGCCTTTTTCTGAGGAATCATTATACAACAACAAAAGAATGAATGAGAGAATGAGTACTGTACTATATGTTTGTTTTGGTCATGATCACTCTACTGTACATCATCCATCACAGCTGAAGGAAAAGAGCTTGCAAAAGTGAAATGTATGTCATACCTGAAAAGCTTGCATGATTTTCTTTTCTGTGTTGTGAGTGAAGGCCCAGATGGACGTGTGGTGCGATGCCTCCAACTGCTTGTACATGGACGCCTTGATGATGAAATACCTGGGCTTGCCGATGCAGCTGTTCCCTCCTCCCTCAGCACCCCCACTGTTGCTGCTCATCATCTTGCTATTGTAAGTTCCTGAAAATTTTTTGAGCTGTTGTTGGAACACGAAGAAACAAAGGTGACGGTTGGGGTTTAGGTTCTCTCATGACCATAGAGACAAGACAGAATGTAACTCCTAAAAACCACGAAGGGAATATATACTTGATACAGACACTCAAAACCAGATTTCAGAAAACCAAACATTTTCTTCCCAGTCAAGTTTAGCTTCCATGCACATACTAAGTTAAATGTTTATTTTAATTCTTAAATAACAAAAGAAAAAAAATAGCACTGCATACTTACTTTACATCAAGAAAAATGCCTTAAATATAGTCTTAAGTATTTAAAAGTTAAGAGTTACCCAAAAGCTAGTCAAATGAATTTGTTTATGTCCCAACAGTTTGTAGTGAGTAGCAACATTTGCCAGAATTAGAGATAGTACATAATTATTATCTAATTGAATAAATATCCCAATAACTTGATTATCTTTATCTATAGATATTCATATCAATAATTTATACTTTTTGTTTTTACAAAGTTTTTAAGTTAATATTGGTCAAATGTACCATAGACTCAAAGTACTGTAACTTATGCCAGATGCTGTCTCTTCTCACCTGGTGCTTGATCTCGTGAAGCAGAAGGTTTGTGGGAGTGAGAGCGGTGGAGATAAAGAAGGGGAGAGGTAGACTGGCAGATAACATAAGCAAGTACTGTAGCTGAGTGGTTAATCCTTTCATTATAGGGATGCCACTTTTAATATTTTATTTGGACAATGCCAGCCAATTCTGTTCAGCTCAGAGGGGAGCCTGTATACAAGGGGTTAAAGGGTAAGTAGTATTGTAAACCACAGAGGTACACAAGGGGGGTGGGGGGGGGGTCAAGAAATGGCACACTGGACAAAATTCTTATAAGAGATTGAATGGATATAAAACATCCAGGCAATGTACAAGTCCTGAGTGACTCTCTTCCCTCAGTGTGAGAATGAAGGCCTTGGATTTATTTCTGTTTATTAAAATTCATTTATTTCTTTATTTTATATGACTTATTCTCAGCTGTATTTAATTATTATGCTTCATTTATTTCCTTATTTCTACGACTCGTGTAAAGTTTCCTCCACATTTGTTAGGTTATGTAACATGGTCGTGAGAGAGGACACTGGTTGTGGGCCACAGCCTTAATTATCCCCAACCATTAAGACTTGAGACCAGTTTTAATGGGTGTCACTTCTAATGGGCACCAACCCCTATTAGTTAGAATAGGCTGGGACTTCTGATAGACAAAGACATTTACCAAAGATTAAATTAACTTGAACGAACCATTACAAGCATCCTTCATAAACTGAATCAAACACTCACAACATCCTGAGAAGACTACACCATAAGATATATTCAGCAGTTTGTGGGAGTATAAATGAGATTCTCTTACCTTTTGAGTCCTTGTTTCCTGGTTTACTTGCTCCACCACTGGCAGAGAGGGTAGTTTTAACTGGCGTAGTGACTGAGGACGGTGTTGCCATGGAGGTTCTGTTGGTGCCTGATGTACCTTGAGATAGGCTGTTGTTGAGAAAAGTATTTGTATTTGCACTCTGGTTGTTCATACCACCAGAATTTATGCTCTGAAATGACCTATAAGTAGTAGTGGTGGTCGTGGTGGTGTTTGAGCTCGACTTATTTCCCGTGTTAGAGGTAAAGATGTTTGAAGAACCGTGACTTGTGTTGGAGAATCCCCCACCAGTGGTACTGGAGCTGGAGGGGAACATGGCACAAGGGCCAGTGTTGGAGAAGCCGCTGGCTGTGTTGCTGGAGACACAGGAAGGGCTGCTCATTGACATGGTCCCCGTTGACCCGGACTTGGATGCCGTGCTTGAGTTACCTGAAAACTTTGTTGAGGGATGAGGTATTCCTACAGGAGGCGTGGCTGCATCACTGGTTCGACGTGAGGAAGATCTACTGGACTGGGAGTCTTCTGAAGTTCCTCCGGACCAACCACCCTCTGTAAAAATCAATACTTAATGCACTATAATGGTACTGAAATACCTTCTAGGATGTTTGCTGAGGGGCACTGTAAAATTACCTGACAAGCATTACTTTTTCCAAATGGTCAAGAACTTTTTAATTCAACAGTTGAATTGTGGAAATGCTGTAACATCTCAAAATTGTGCTTATCCATCTGGGACTCCACATATAAATACAGTGTGATAAAGTTGATACAGTACATACATCATGAATACTATACATATCAGAACATATATGTGTGTTTGCATGTGAAGTGTACCATATGTATGGACGGGCATGCAGTACGTGTTTTGTGTGTGTGTGTGTGTGTGTGTGTGTGTGTGTGTGTGTGTGTGTGTGTGTGTGTTTGTTCAATGGGTCTACCAACTCCTAATCCCTGATCTGTAATAACTCTTTCTTTTCACAGCTTAAAACCAAGGTAACGATGAACATTATTTAAAGAAGCAAGAACAAGCTGACAATGCTTGGCTAACTTGTTAAGGGGCAGAGCACGCACGCACGCACCCACACACACAACACCATCTGTGAGGGAATTACTACACCACGTGAGGTCCCTCATAACACCATCTGTGAGGGAATTACTACACCACATGAGGTCCTTCCTAACACCACCTGTGAGGGTGTTACTACACGTGAGGTCCTTCCTAACACCACCTGTGAGGGAATTACTACACGTGAGGTCCTTCCTAACACCACCTGTGAGGGAATTACACCATGTGAGGTCCTTCCTAACACCATCTGTGAGGGTGTTACTACACGTGAGGTCCTTCCTATCACCACCTGTGAGGTCCTTCCTAACACCATCTGTGAGGGAATTACCACACCACGTGAGGTCCTTTCTAACACCACCTGTGAGGGTGTTACTACACGTGAGGTCCTTCCTAACACCACCTGTGAGGTCCTTCCTAACACCATCTGTGAGGGAATTACTACATGTGAGGTCCTTCCTAACACCATCAGTGAGGGTGTTACTACACTACGTGTCTGCTGTTCAACACCTCAGCACACATGATCTAAGTGACCTCCACTGTAAACATTAATCTGTATGTTCACTGTATGTTCCTTTACCTTTCTCTAATGTAGGCTTTTGTTAAACCACCAATGTCAATGTATGTAATAAGTCATTTATGTCCAATGTAAATTTTCAGCCTACGGGCTGCAGAGCATTTTCAATAAACCGTTAATAATTATTATCACCCACCCACCCACTAAAGAAAGAGAGAGAAAAAAAGGAGCAAGCCAACCTAGTCCTGTCAAGTGGCAGAGTTTGGGTTAACCACAGAGAAAGGTGGAGTTGAACACACTGGCAAGCACATGTTTCCCGATATACTGTACAGTACCTCAAATCACCGTCATCATCATTAATGTTTTACGCCTCTTTTCTGTTTCTCGGATATTTTGTATTCATTGAGTTTAACTTCATAAATTATTAAAAAAAAAAAAAAAAAAAATTAATTAAGAGACGAGACAACACAAAATTCCCTAATTTCAGATTTCGTTTTGAGTCAGTGTTTATAAGTGCAGTACAGCATTGTCCCTATATTGTCACTTTAAACTACTGTAGATGCAGAAGGTGTGGCAACACTTCTCGTAATAAGGAATGACATCATCCTCCCCCAAAAAACTTAACTCGAGAAACATTAAAAAAAAAGGAATCACCATATTGACCACACTGAATGGATGTACAGTACTGTACTAGTAATAAAAATTCCATAAACTTTCCCACAAACATCATAAAATATTTATTTATAATTAATATCTATCAAGTTTGCTTCTGAATAACTACAGTGGTGTCCAACAAAGTACAGTATATGAGGAAAATGTTGAGACAGAAAGCTGGGAAATATATCACTCTCCAGACAACTCTCCTCTGAATGAGTCGCAAGTCAAATGGTCTACAGTTCTAATGGCCCCTTATGGAACCTAACCTCTAACCTAACTTAATCTAACCTTACCTAACTAACCCTTAGTATTTGGGTCCATAAAAGACTGAGGCCCTTCAAAGCTGGGGCCCAATCTTAATGGTAGGGTTTAATTAGGTTCAACTGGGGCCTGATTGACTGGTCACCCTCTAAAAATTGGATGACCTACTTTTCTCCCCAGTTAAAGTTTTTCTTATTTAGAAGGAGAATTAATCAAACAAAAACGAAATAAATACCTAAACATCAGAAATTCAAGTACCTCACAACTATAACGGAACAAAAGTGAAAATAAGAGTACTGAACTAGGATCGGGTTATCAGAGATGAAACTGTGTTCACAAATAACATGAACCTCTCCAAACTTGCTAAAGTAGATTACAGATGAAATACAAGTTATCATTGGTCAGTGATACTTGGAAAGAATTGAACTAAACGTTAGGAGTGTCTGAAGGATTCTTGATGTGTTGGTAACCCTGTGTCATAAAGGGTAAGGACTAAGAAATATACACAGTTAAAACTGACCGTGCGGGTGACTGTGAGGGTAGAGGGGTCGAGGGCGCTGGCCAACACCAGATGGCTGGACGAGACTCAGTGCTTGTTCCTCCTGGCTCAGGGCCGAGGCTACTACTCGCACCACGTCCTCATCAGCCTGGGCGGTGACATGTTGATATAAATAAATCACCAAAATACAGAGACTTTAAATTGATAAACAAACTTAGTTAACACATAGAGGAAAATGAAGACACACACCAACGCCAGACATAATACATTATTTAACTTTGATGTTCCCACCTGAGTGAGAGGCTTGTTGGGCGCTCTGAGTCGTCGCAAGATGAGGGCGTGTAGTTTGTGCCTCAGCTGTAGGGCCAGATGGGCAGCTTGAGGGTCACCCAAGAATTGTATCCAGTTGTCAATCCTCACCAGACAGCTCAGACCTACTGGCCGGTCCTCACTCTCACTGTCACTGCTACAGTCACCACTACTTCCTGAGTACGAAAAAAAATATAAATTGTACGGTATCATCCACTCTAATGTGTGTTTGTGCAGCAACTTATGGACTACAAATATGGTCTATGGCAGCAACAAGTCTAAAGTTTAATACAAGTTATGAAAAAAAAAAAAAAAAAATTCACATCAGACATATTATTCTGCAGACATGAGTGCATCTTTTATATGCCAAGTCAAAAGGATATTTTTCTTTAGATAACTTGATGTGTGATAAATTGACCTGTGCTGCATCATTAAGTTAAAGGAAGTCAGTTGTCTTCTCCATGTTAAATATCCCCAAATGTTGTGTACCTTAAACACAGGACAGTGATGGTTACAGGTATACTGACACACACACACAGACTGACTGACTGAATGGAAATGTGGTCCAGCTTGATTAGACTTATATTCCAATGACTAGGTTAAGCTAGGTTAGGTTAGCTTAGGGTTCAATAAGACCAAGTATTATAAAAGTGCGATTCAATGCAAATTATCCCAGATTTTGTTATTCCAGGAAAACTAAATATAAGGAAGTAAGAATACCCAGTACAGTATTGTTACAACACTAATCAATATTTTCTTCCTTACATGAGAGAGAAAGACCTGGACTCATACTCACGGCTCGAGGGTTCCGACAGGGCGTCCAGAGGTAGTCGCATCGGGCCAGCAAGAAGCAGGACTGTGAGGGGGGACACTAACGTCACAGTTCGGACATGTGCAACAACTCCGATACGCACCATCTCGTCATACACCAACCAATCAGAGGGCAGAGAGCTGACCAAGGCACGATGAGCAACACTGAGTGAGCCTTGGTTATTATTAGCAGCATCTAAGAGAGACGACGTAGGATGCAACCTCACCTTACTTTCCTTTCTGTAATAACAAACACATCACCATCAACATCATCATTATCATCATCAATCATCATCATCATCATCATCATCATCATCATCATTATCATCATCAATCATCATCATTATCATCATCATCACTGTTGCAGCCATTTTCCATGCTTGTGTGGCTTAACCTTGACCTACTCCTACCTCTCTCTCTCCTTGTTATTCTTGACCTACTCCTACCTCTCTCTCCTTGTTATTTTTGAACTACTCCTACCTCTCCCTCCTTGTTATTCTTGACCTACTCCTACCTCTCCCTCCTTATTATTCTTGACCTACTCCTACCGCTCTCTCCTTGATATTCTTGACCTACTCCTACCTCTCCCTTCTTGTTATTCTTGACCTACTCCTACCTCTCTCTCCTTGATATTCTTGACCTACTCCTACCTCTCCCTTCTTGTTATTCTTGACCTACTCCTACCTCTCCTCTCCTCTCCTCTCCACATTTTGACCCATGTCCCTCTTGATCCAACTGGTTTCCATTCTCTCTATATATCCATACCAGCTCAGCCTAACTCTTCATAAAAAAAATGCCAATACTGTCTCAATACTCAGCTGCCTTCTTAGCTCTGAACAGTGTTTCCTATTACAGTGTTGATACAGATTATTTCCCCCCACAATATAAGCCTTTTCCCATTATCAAATCTAAATTGACAAATAATGAGTAAAATAAGAGATTACAGTAAAGTGATAATTTAAAGCTTATTGGGAGTCACTTGAGATTATAAGATCCAAGAAAAACTAATCCTGAGTCTGAGTTTTATTTTTACTTTGTCATGGGCTCTGGTAGGTACACACACGAGCCACAGCCTTAACAGCGTGACCTACACTCATAACCAAGTCTCAGATGCAAACCTTAGATTAATATCAGTTAACAAATTTACATCATCACCCTTAGCCATTATCTTTGCTTCTCTCCCCCATCCCACTGTTGTTTTGGGAGGATCACAGAGGACAGGACCTGGTGGCTGAGTCCTGGATATTAAGTAGACCTTTAAGGAAGCCCTGAAGTTGGCCCCAATATAACAGGTCATAGATACACTGTTAACAGTTTCCTTTTGGACACGATCACCAACAGGAAGGAGACAAAACCTCAACTATGGAAGAAAGGGGAAGAAATTTGCCAGGGGGAGAGGGAGTAGTGCTGGGTCAGTCAGGAGGAGAGGGAGTAGTGCTGGGTCAGTCAAGAGGAGATGGGGTAGTGCTGGGTCAGTCAGGAGGAGAGGGAGTAGTGCTGGGTCAGTCAGGAGGAGAGGGAGTAGTGCTGGGTCAGTCAGGAGGAGAGGGAGTAGTGCTGGGTCAGTCAAGAGGAGAGGGAGTAGTGCTGGGTCAGTCAAGAGGAGAGGGAGTAGTGCTGGGTCAGTCAAGTAGTCAGTCAAGAGAGAGGGAGTAGTGCTGGGTCAGTCAGGAGGAGAGGAAGTAGTGCTGGGTCAGTCAAGAGGAGAGGAAGTAGTGCTGGGTCAGTCAAGAGGAGAGGAAGTAGTGCTGGGTCAGTCAGGAGGAGAGGGGGTAGTGCTGGGTCAGTCAAGAGGAGAGGAAGTAGTGCTGGGTCAGTCAAGAGGAGAGGAAGTAGTGCTGGGTCAGAGGAGTGAAGAAATAAATACTGTGAATTAATGTGGATAGCTGCGAGCAATATTCAATGGTTATGTGAATACAATTATAGAACAGAACAATGATAATGCTATATGGAGGTTTTAAGTACCCGATGTACCATCTAAGGAAAAAATATGACTTAAAGGAGTAGAAAAAACCAGTGAACGTAGCACTAAAACATTAACTTACTGTGTTCTCAACTGGCACTGGTCACGATCAACCCTTATTAGGTTGGGGTACATTCCTGATACCAGAGCAGCTTTGACCATGGCCCAGTTGTCACTGTTGCTATTCACATCTCTGTAAAGTAACACATCTCTAGTCATCCTGTGATACTGTACATTATGTATGGTGTGTTGTTAACAGTAAAATAAATAATTGAAACCCTGCAATTATGTGCAAATAAAGCTCTGTTAATGACACTGAACAAAACATGAGTGTACCTGATATCACCAGGTCCCCGGGCACGAACAAATCCAGCTCCCCGCAGCTGAGCCAGCACCTGGGACCGCATCCCGTGGATCATCTCCATGGTCGCCCCAGACACATAGTTACGATCACACCATCCACGCTCCCAGCCTTCACCACAAGCCTTCTGCCATGCCTAGTATAATAAAAGTTATCATTTTATTGATGGTAAATATTCCAGGACAGTCCCAGTACAGTAAACAATGGGTTACTGGTCTAATCACATTATTGTGTAATGTACAACAAAAGCTGCCATGGAAAGCGTTGGCACAACTGTGGAAATATATCTCCATAACTAATGTTGAACGTGATTTAGTATATTTTATCTTCTATTGGCTGTTATATATCTGCACAGTAGTCCAGTGTCACTTTTAGGAGGAGGATCAAAGAAAGGGAGATACTGTACAAGTGGCCAAAGACAAGTGTAAATAGTGACAAGGAAAGACTCACACAACAAATATAAATATTCACATATACTTCCTCAAATTACATACACTATATACACTATCATGTGACTCTTATCAGCCACACTGATGCACAATACTTCATATCACTACACTGTGCTTCGTCAGAATATCTCATAAGATCATACAGTATTTACAAATGGCAACTGTTCTTTCCCCAAGTCACATAGTACACTTACCTACTCATTCTTGTACTGTCCACCGACACTTACGGCAGGTCACTGTGACTACTCTGTGGCTAATAACTTACTAACTGGTGAAAAACAATTCATAATTAATCTGTATCTTGACTGTGATTGTCTTTATTGTTATCTGCCCTTGGAGTGATTCTATAGAAAGTTCCATTACAAACACACAAGAAAGAGTATAAAAACCACGAAGAAAGTGATTTTAAGTTATATGGTGTTCAGCCCAGAGCACCGCAACACCTCCACCAAACTTACCTGGCCACTAGACTAAACCTGAATCTTGTGGGTTGGGAGTCTAGTGTACAGGTACTATCAACTCAGCAAACAACATACAGTTCAGCAAGACTAAATAATGTGGACATATATACCTCAAAATCCTGGAAAACTCAAGATCTAATATGACCTGTTTGGTAATATTTATTTTTTTATAATTCCGACAGTGTAAATATATCCTAAGCATTCCGACGTCATATTATCTTCAGGTAATAATCACCTCAAGATAACCACACGGCTCATTTGGACCAGTATGGAGGAACCTGGGAGGACTTGGGTAATACTTATACGACCGGCTGATCTTACTGAGATACTGTTTACCCAACACCTAACCACCCATCCATTCAGTGGGTGTTAGGAGAAGCATTAGCCTATTCTCTATCTACTGTCTCACTACTCAATATCTTCCATCAGTGTTCAGAATTATACCAGAATGTTTTATCAACATCGGTCCTCCGTTGATAATCTTCAACGTGTGAAACGACAAGGGTAGGTCCAATGTCCAGCCAGGGAAGCACGGATATGGATAGCACAGAAAAAGAGGAATCGCCGAGATTTCTAAGCAAGGTGAAGAAGCTTAGAAACTGCACCAGTCATCTAGTAAAAAGAAAGGTATTATATGGCATGACATTATCCAGAATAAAGACAAGATTAGAAAGTTTGATGAATATTGAATAAGAAAGTGGTGTTCCTCTATTACGGATATTCAACGGACAATACGCAATAATGGTTCTGTGGTTCAGCAGAAAAGGTACAGTAGTCATACAATACGGTACAGTATACGGTAATATCTCCGTTAGCAAGAATCCATCAAATCCAGAACTCTCCGATAGCCGAAATGAAATTTTCCGAGCGGCACATTTTCTGGAGAATTCCAAGAAAATTTTTCCGATACCCGGAAAATTCCGGGGATGGGGGGAGTTTTTTTCCGGGTTTGAGAGATGAAAATCAGGTACATTTTCTGGAAATTGAGAAATATTTTCCGTTACCAGAAAAATTCTGGGGATGAGGGATATTTTTCCGGGTCCGAGAGGCAATGTAACGGGCAATTTCTGGAACTTCTGAGAAAATTTTTCCGTTACCCGGAAAATTCCATGGATGCGGGATTTTTTCCGGCATTGAGAGAGTCGTTTCGTTACCCAGAAATCTCTCATTCCCGGAAGTGCTCTGCACCAATTGTTCCGGCTAAAAAGGATATCACTGGACTAAACTGTTCTTGCATTAGTCCCCTATTATCTTCCAGTGTTTGTAATTTGTTTAAGTCTTTTAATCTTCTTTCATCTCATATGTATGTATTTCTATTGTTTTTTACTTTTAGTGTATATCAGAGCACTAAAACTTTCATAAAATATTAAAAATGATATAATTTATACCTTTTATGAAACTACAGTACAGTCTCTCCTCGACTTATAACAACTCGGACATATGACGGCAATGGTCGTATAAAATATTTTTCACATTATGTATTTTCGAGTCCCGACCGTTAGTGATCGCGCTGTGTACTGACAAAATTTTCGTTTGTAATTCCCTTTAAAATGGCTGGCAAACGTAAAAGTGAGAGTTCTCGTGGTGCTGAGAAGAAAAAGAGACACCCATTTTAGAATTTCTATGTATTATTTTCGCCTTTTCGACTTATGACCTGGTCGTCGGGACAGAACCCAGTCGTAAGTCGAGGACTGACTGTATTTACATACCACATTTTCCCTCATTTAATCAGAGTTAATGAGGTCTTAAAGTATACCTATAACCATGAGTATTGTCGTCGTACCTGGAACGCCTTCAGAAGAACCATGTGGTCGCTGAACGTCCCTGAGGTAAATTTTCTCCGCACTGCACTGGCATTTCTCTTCTCACTGGGATGCTTTGGTAGTGTAAAAGGATCTCTGGATGGGTAAGAAAGGAAGAGAAATATCAGATACCAAACAAATCTAAAATTATATCTCTTAACACACACACGAAAGGAACTCCACCTCATGACTTAATTCTTTGTCAGTGTACCAGACTTTGAAAAGGACAATATAGTACAGTACCTTCATCTTGCTCCATGGATTGACCCATATCAAATTTGTCTAAATACAGATACCTAATGGTTTATAGAGATCATACACCCATACTATACTATACATACATACAGTATATACAGTATAACAACTAATAAACAAACTAAGTCTTTAATTCACACAGATAAAAGAGTTGAAAATCATAACCATTTTCTAGTAAGATTTTAACCTCTCACTTGTAAGCCTTAACCATTCACTTGTAAACCTTTTACCACTCACTTGTAAGCTAAACAAGCAGCAACTGTCAGGACGGGATCGAGACACTTGAGCACCGTAGCTGTGATGACCATCTTAGCCAGGCGAGGCGGTAATGGCAGGTCCAGTAGGTGGTGACCCAGCTCAGTCACGTCCTCCCAACCATCCAGAGCATCCATACTCTACAACAAATACTTTCATTATTGTAGAAGTATTCTCCCAACCATCCAAAGTGGTCCTGTGATGTTGGTGTGATTCCATACTCATTACTCTTACCAAATGGAAAATATAATTAACTGGGTGAACAATAATAATAATAATAATAATAATAATAATAATAATAATAATAATAAAAAGAAAAAAAGAAAAAGAACATAAGTCAGTCAGTAGATACCTTGAGTAACTGAACTGCATTACGGATGACCATAAACGCAGGAGCCTCGGGCGCCCGTGCCAGGAAGTCTGCTATGGGCATGTTGGCTGGTGCTAGAAGTTTAGTATGTAGACACAACTCCTGGGGGTGAGGAGGAAAAAAAATCATCAATAAAAGTGGTTTACAAATTAGGTGAAGAAGGTGGGCATGTTGGTGGTGTGTGAGCTACTGCTGAGACATGGTGGTGTGTGAGCTACTGCTGAGGCATGTTGGTGGTGTGTGAGCTACTGCTATGAGACATGAATACAGGTAGAGCAAAAGAAACACAAGACCATCATCACGGAAGGGAAACACCCCAGCAGAAAACATGTTACTTTAGCTACGATGAATAAATGACAGCGGAATAAAAAATCTGTTGATCCCCACTTAAGCTGCCCAGTACCAAAGTAAATGTTTTTTTTTTAAATAGGGAGGGAGGGAGGGAGGGAGGGAGGGAAATCTTTATATTGATATTGGTATATTTATTTTACCTAATGACCACCCACTAGAAGTGGCCATGCCAAGGGAAAGAGGCCCGTGACCTGGGTAGAATCCCTCCATTGTTCTTGATAATTTTGTCAAGGGTTATTTTGAAGCCCAGTATTGTTCTTGATTACAGAGCTTCAGCTGGTAGACCAATCCATAGGTTTGCTACCCTCTGTGTGAAAAAGCATTTCATTACGTTCATTCCGCAAAATAATTTGGCAAGTTTGTAGTTATGTTCCCTTGCGTTAATGGTGTCCTGGGTTTACGTCTTCCATCCCTTTCAGGATTTTGAGCGTTTCAATGAGATCTGCACTATTATACCTTGTCTGAAGGGTTGTTAGTCCTAAGGCCCTCAGTCTACTTGGATAATCGAGATGACATAGTTCCAGAATCCTCTTAGTCACTCTGTGTTGAATCTTTTATGGAGGTAGGGTTCCCATGCCTGTATACAGTAATCCAGACGAGGGCATACAGTACAGCACTTGAGAATTGTAGAGTTGAAAGAGCATTTTCCTGCCTTTGTATTCAAAGGTATGTTCCATAAGTTCCAAATCTCAATTTGCTTTTCTCACTGCTGCCCCCACTTCTTGTGCTGTTTTCAGTGACTGATCTATCACAATAACTAGATCTTTCTCCTTATTGACAGTATCCAGGAAAGTGATACTAACAGAATAGTTGTGATTAATGTTGTTGTATCATAAGTGTAGGGTTTTGAATTTTGTAATTTTAAAGAGCATTTGCAAGTCTCTCTGCATTGTTGCGACATCGTCTTGACTTGCTACCTTCCCAAATATCTTTGTCTCGTCTGCAAACTTGACAATGTAGCTAGGTATATTTTCATCTATATGTCATTTATGTAGATCACAAACAGGGCAGGTGCGAAGATCAAGTTTTGTGGTACTTCACTGTGTACAAAGAAATGTATATTCCCTTTATGTGTTTGCCCTGAGGACAATTATTTCTTTTACCTGTAATATTATACAGTGTGTGTGTGTGTGTGTGTGTGTGTGTGTGTGTGTGTGTGTGTGTGTGTGTGTGTAGACACACACTAAACACATATAAATAAATAATAACCAGAGAATCCTCTCACAAATAATCAGAAACAAATTTAATAAAAATGTGACAGTATACCCTCAAGTCCGTTGTCTATTACAGTACTTTATTAATAGAGCACGGACTTGAGGGTAGACTCACATTTTTAATAAATTTGTTTCTGATTATGTGAAAGGATTTTCTGATTATTATTTATTTATAGAGTAAAACCTCGATTAACCGACTTTCGGATTAACTGTCAATCCCGAACTCCTAAAAAGAATTTTTTTTTTTTTTACGGGGATTAGCCCACCCGGGCACAGGTCACTGACCCACATCGGGGCCTGGGGGGCGATAATGTAATAATATTAATAATGATAATGATAATAATAATAGTAATAAAGAACCATAAATAAATGCAAAAATGAAAAAAAATCAAGAATGAGAAGCAATATATATGTGTTGTGTTGTCAATAGTAAGAGAAGCAATTGAGACCCTGCAATTGTGTGTAAATGAGGTAGAAAGTCGGATCAGCAACCTGGGACTTGGTCACAATTTTTGTGATGACATACGTTCTTTGACTTTTCCATTTTTTATTCACGGTTTCTGTGCTGGTTCATATTTATTTACTAAAGTGGTTAATGTTTTAAAGCAAATTCTATTGAAATATGAATGGCAAATGAACAAAAATGAATAGAGGGAATTAAATGAGGTAGGTTAGGGAAAGGTACTTTGAAAATGTATGTTTTATTTCCGTAGACTTTATGTACTATTAACTGACCTTTCGGATTATCCGTCGGCCCCTTCCCCCCATATGTGGTCGGTTAATCGAGGTTTTACTGTATGTGTTTTGTGTGTGTGTGTGTGTGTGTGTGTGTGTGTGTGTGTGTGTGTGTGTGTGTGTGTGTGTCTACACACACACACGTATTTACAATACAGGTAAAGGAAATTACTGTCTCTAGAACAAATGGCTCCCTGTCCCAGCCACAAAAATGCCAGCAACTTTAAAATTACCCAGACATTCTTGGCTACATCCAAGGTGTCATCTGCGAATAACCGAGAACCGCGAAGTAAAAATCCGCGAACTTGGGGGCACCCCCCCTGTACCTGCATTTTATTGACTTGATTTATTTTTTATTTTCACTTACAGTATTGTATTTTGTCATTCTATTTATTATTTTGTCTTAAATTAAGTGGTTTATATGTATTGTAAGTACGGTATGCATATAGAGTACCATGTGTTCCAACTTACGTACAAATCCGACTTATTTATTTACCTTAATATTAATGTTATCCCCATAAAAGACTTCTTACAAATCTATAATAAAGTTATTATACACCTGCAAAGTTCTTACACACCTGTAAAGGAGTTCTTAGAATTTCAGGTGTCTGATGAGGCTGCAGGGAGCTGTATCTGCTGCGGGAGAACAGGTGGTAGCAGATGCCGGGCTGACACCTTCCTGCCCGCCCTCGACGCTGTTGACTAGATGCCTGAGATATCCACACTGCACGTAGGCAAGACACACCCACCATCGAGTCATAACTCATCTGTAAAGAAACGTGCATAAAATATAAGTAAGCAATATATTTTTGGCACTTGTGGTGAGGTTGATTATTTCTGTAAATCAGGTCAAAGTTCTAAAATGCTTACCAAAATTATAAGATTCTTTAAGTTGATCTTGTCTTCTCTCAATTTTCCTTTAATATCTTTTAAGATATCAAGTCAACTGTATAAGTGGAAGAGTATTTAATAGGCCTGTGCACTTCACTTTAAGCTAGGACTAACATAAGACTTTTGTTGTGGGTAAAAAGTCAAACCAAAGATAAAACTCCACAAGATTGAAACTAAGATCCTGTCTGCCAGATCATGCCACTAAAACAGTGCGTGGAGAAAGTAACTTGACTTTACCTATAACTACAGGTGCTATACTCAATGGCACAACCTTAAAACCTGGCATATTCTTCTCCTCTGTAACAATATATGTTGTATTAAGTATTTTCTTCCAATATAATCTAGTCTCATCCACATTAAACACCAGCGCTGGCATACAACCCTCCTCAACGATGATGTTTGTATCTTTAAAAGTTTGTAGTAGAGGAACACCTGTTTAACACCAGTATAACACGATTTTCTGGCAAACTCAACGACTGAATTTCATTAAAAGCCCAAAGTCCGAAGTATCAGTCCAGGTAGTCTGAGGGCCAAACACAGGACAGCTCGAGTGATCATTTTTCTATTGCTCTATCAATTTTATATTAAACATGTAAATTATTATTAGGATCTTTATGCCTAGAGGCTACAGGCAGTAGTGACATTACATTATTACTATGCGTTAATTCTTAAAAATTTTGTTGCAAGAGCATTTTTATTCAGAGTAATTAAGTACTTTATAAATCTGTTACTCTTTACTTTTAATTGAAGTAACATGAAGAAAGAGTATTTCTTATTTTATATGAATAAGTTTTTCTAAGAGTAACCGTACTTTGACTCGAGTAACTTTTCCCAGTATTTTGTCCAATTACTGTACGTGTACTGTAGAGTATATCTTTATTAAAAGTAAGTAGAACAATAGATATTCAATATGATTGAATTCGCGGTTTATAGGTTATATCACGCCATCTATGGACGAGAATATATCACCGAGTTTCCAGTTACTCTTTGTTTTGGTTCTAATTTTAATGAATTTTCTTACTTCACAAGCCATGTCACATGTGGAGAGGGTATAAGTAGCAGTGCTTGGTTCCTGGGCGACAGTGGTACTCTCCAGGATACCACACAAGGATATACATTGGCTGTGTTCTCTGGAAGGTGGTGGTATTATTATTATTATCTGTCACTGTAAGAGGTGCCATCACTAAGGGAATATATGAAGCTTCTAGTCATGTTTGTTACTTGGATTGTTTGTCTCGGTGACTTGATTCATGTTCCTTGTGAGACTCCTACTCCTCCACCTTCACTTACTCTTATCCATGACACATTTCTGAGTGCTAGTGATGCCTGTACATTGTTTACCCTTGTATTATTATCAACCTAAGGTTATTATTATTAATCTTGAGTTACATGACATCATTCTAAGCACTAACACAGATATTAGTCATTTATAATGGAATATTAACTGTTCATGGAGTGACGTTCAATAAACCCTACACTTGCCGCCTGTACTCCACCCATCCTGTAGGAGTGAGCTACTGTTACAGTACTTTATAAACTCTATCTCTCTCTCCTTCTCTACCTGGTCCCCTTCTCTCACCTCTGAAGATATATTTTAGTTCGTGAGGAACAAATCCGTCAGAAACCAATGTACTTGAATCAAAATAGCTACTTACTTCCTTGACTTTACCAGCGTCCACGACATAAACGACGTCATTGATGGTCACGCTGGTCTCGGCGATGTTGGTGGACAGTATGATCTTCCGGACCCCTGGTGGTGCAGACCGGAACACTCTCTTCTGGTCGCTTGACTGTCAAATAAACAAATTTGAAAACATGTCCCAAAACAACATTAATGTAATTTTTATATGACAGTAATTTTTTTTATACAGTTGAGAGAGAGAGAGAGTGTACATACCTGCATACTAGAATGTAAACAAAAGAGACAGTATTTGCCCCCTACGAGATACTGTTTCTCCTCAGCGATGATGCGGTCCCTCAGGGTGACTATGTCGTCGTACCCCGGCAGGAAGATGAGAATAGCACCTGCGTCGAGGACATAAACGCATTAATTACCAACTCCTGCAAGTCCTGAGTTGCATATTTCTTGTCAACACATCATGTTCCATTACCTAGGTGGCTGGAATCTTTGAATGTTACTGTTTATTTCTGCCTTTGCTTATCTTCTTCTATTTCCTCATTTTCTAACATCCCCTTTGCTCATAGTTGGTGAAGCAAATCTAGTTCATGTCACAATATATATTGTGGTGTAAGAGTAATGCCCTCTAACATAACTCATTACTGTATGATGGGATGAAAATGAAGGAAGAGTCTATGTTGATCTGGATTCCAGCCACCCCGCACCAGTGTAAGGATGTATACAGTACTTGTTGGAGCCAAGCATAACATCTGAGGCACTCCAGCTCAGAGGTATAACTCTTTAAAAGTAATAAATGTTCAGTATCTTGTGATTTTCTTTTAAATTTGAGCTTTTGATCTCTAAATTATGATGGTATAAAGGAAAAGTAAATTCATGCACAAATAATGATGACGTGATTATTAGCTTATGATTCATATTTACCCAGTAGAGGCACTTCAAAACTTGGTAATCTTAAACAGCTCTTTCTTGCAGTCGTTACTTTTGTTACTTGCCTATTTCTGATCTGCAGCGACTCCTATAGACTGTATTTATATGCCTGTATATTGTGTTTATCCCTCACACAACCCTTTACTCCCAGGTAAACCAGAAGCAACAAAGACTCTCCACTTAAAATTGCTACATGTAATGGTTAATGTTGCAGAAAATATTGATAACATCCACTGAGAGAGAAAGAACGAGGCATTATGAAGTAGTTCCTTCACCTGGGGGCTGAGCAGTGTGAAGCTTGTAGCAGAGTGAGTGGACCAGGTCAATGTCAACAACCTCATCAGACACCGAGTGGTGGTAAGAGTCCAACATCCTCTTGTCCTCCAGGCTAAGCTCAGCAGGCGGTGCAGCTGGCGTGGAGCCTCGTAGACCTCCCTTGTTTGGAGCAGGACTACCTTTACCAGTCAGGGACAACAGATCCACACCTTCACAAGCACTTTAGTGTGTGAGAAAAATAAAGTCAAATGGAAACTTCAATAAGGATCAGGATGAGAAATGTTTAATTATAAAGAACACAAAGTAGCCAAATATGTGATTCATCCAACGACCTCTTCAATAAAATGTGTACTACAGTTACTTAGATTTTCTATGTGTACATATGAAACAGTTATACACATGGAGAGTATATCTTTCCGTTTACAGAGTAGCAAGTGATCAGTCTCCTCACCTGTATGCATGTAGTAAATCTAAAGCTTCTTGTTGGCCAGTAGAATTGGCCCAACTGGCAGCGGTCCAATCATTAGCAGCTCGCAAGGTGAGAGATGCTCCAAGGGCTAGAAGCTGCTCCACTATGTCCACGCGACCTCGGCCAGAAGCAACCATGAGAGGGGTCGCCCAAGTCTCTGAGTGCTGTGGAATGTTGATTAAACTGATGATTAAGCACCCTAAAGCTACCTGGGAGAGGGGGGGGGTTAGGTTAGGTCAGCATTAGGGTGGGTAGGATTAGGTTAGGTCAGCATTAGGGTCGGTAATCTTAAGGTGATACAAGCTAGAGAGCTAATCTTCACGTAGTCTAGTTATATAAAAAAAATTACTCTACTCATTACCTATATGAACATATGGTTTTTAAATATCTATTTTTCCTCTCTCAGGTCTACTCCCACCATAATGCAGGTTGAGGTGCAGGTAGAGTCAAGAACACACAAACTCTCCCTTTCATATCTAGCCATTCAGGCAGTTCTTTGTTATGACATTCATTATCCAGTGATAGTATTGGAGAAAACCTGCCTTATTTGGTGATGGAAGTGGTACTACTCTCAGTGCAACTAAGACAACTCGTACTAGAAGTACTGTGATAGAAAAAATGGAAAAGATGCTGGGAATGTGGATGGAGTACCAGAATTAATGTAATGCGCCTGTGAGCCTTATGGTTATCCAGCATAAGGCCAGATCCTTGTTTGATGACATAAAGAAAGATAAGGGTGAAGGATCAAAGGAAGAGACCTTTACGGCCAGCCGAGGCTGGTTTCAATGATTTAAGCGTCGGTATAACTTCCACAACATAAAGATGACTGTTGAAGCTGCTAGTTCAGATACAGTTGCTGCCGAGACATTCCCGACAGAATTCAAACGGATTATCCAGGAAGGAGGCTACTCATCGAAGCAAGTCTTCAATGTGGATGAGACTGGTCTCTCTTGGAAGAGGATGCCTGAGAGGACCTATATCTCCAAGGAGGAGAAAAGAGTGCCAGGTTTTAAAGCGGCAAAAGACCGCTTGATGTTGCTGCTTGGCGCGAACGCTGCTGGCGACTTCAAGCTGAAGCCTATGCTGATTTCTCGAGCTGCCAACCCACGGGCCCTGAAAGGTTACTCTAAGGATCACCTTCCAGTCATTTACAAGGCAAACAAGAAGGCATGGATAACCAGCGCCATATTTAGCCAATGGTTGAATGTGTACGCTGTCCCTGCACCGAAGGAATACTGTGCCAAGAGAACCTTGACTTCAAAATTCTTCTAATCGTTGATAATGCTCCAGCTCATCCTCCCATTCTCGATGACTTGCATGACAGTGTAAAAGTTGTATTCCTGCCTCCCAACACGACAGCACTGATGCAGCCTATGGGCCAAGGCATCATCACCACATTCAAGGCATTTTACTTATGCCGCACCATGGTCCAGCTGCTCAAGGCTACAGACAGAGAAAATAAACCAACGATCCAAGGGTATTGGCGTGGTTTCAACATTCTTCATGCAATTGACAACATTGGCAAGGCATGGGAAGAGGTTTCAGAAAGTTGCCTGAATGGTGTGTGGGGTAAACTGTGGCCCGAATGCGTCAACAGTTTTACAGGATTCACGGACTTAGTCCCAGCTGTGAATAGGGATATCCTCAGCTTGGCTAGACTGGCAGGCTTTGATGAGCTGGAATCAGAGGATATTGAGGACGTCCTGGCATCCTACACAGAAGAGCTCACCAACGAAGATCTGCAACAACTAACAGAACACAGTCCCGTTGAAGACGACGACGACAAAAAGAACTTCAATGAACGCTAACTTCCATGAGGTAGGCAGATTCGTTGAACATGTTCCAGCAACCAATGCAAATGCTTCTAGATGACGACCCAAACAGAGAACGTAGCTCACAGGTTCAACACAGCATTGATGACAGTCTTGGTTGTTACACTGAGATCTGTAAGGAGAAGAAGAAGAGTAGCACCAAGCAGTCAACACTGGATTCATTTGTTCGTTGCGGGACGACAGAAGCAGCTTCTTCATAACAGCCGGCAGCCGAGGAGGAGCAAACAACAACGGAGGAGGAACAAACTTCAATGGAGGAGGAACCCCAGTCAGCGCAGGAGAAGGCAGCCATATTGTCTCAGTAACCCTCCTCCTCTCCCACTCCCGCCGTCCTCCTCCTTCGCTTCACTACCCACCACACACTCGCTCTACCACCTCCGCCCATCGGTGAGTACCAATACAAACTTAGTACTGTAGTTCTATATACTATTTTCTATAGAAATGGCAATGATTTTCTGTATATGCAATGTTTTTCATGGGGCAAAGGAAGGCTGGGGAACGTAACTCCCGTATCCTCTTATGGGGAAAATTGATCAGCTTAATGTTGTTTTATATATATATATATATATATATATATATATATATATATATATATATATATATATATATATATATATATATATATATATATATATATATATATATATATATATATATATATATATATACTGTATAGTAGTAGTAATTTGTGATAATAACCTGATAGTCTGGAGAGACATTCTCTGACATGATCAGGTACATCATCTGGGAGAAAGCTTCATCTGAACCATTGAGGAAAGCTTCCTGGATGCACTGGTCCATTTCTTCTTTCAATGTGTTGTCCAACTCTGTATTAAGAAATAATTGATGGAATCATTACAAACATTGCATGTTGCAATTAAATCAGATACAGGTTGTACCTCTCTAGTCCGGCAACCTCGGGACCTGACCGGTGCCGGACCATGGAAATTCACCCATTTCCTGGATAGATAGTGACTTGTGCATACACTTGGAAGCACTAGCACCACTTTCACTGCTTCGTGGTCTCTTTGAAGATATATTGAAGGGTTTAATGTTGTACAGTAGGTTCTCAAATTTCACGAGTTTTTAATTCAACGTTTTTTATTTGGACATACAAAAAAACACTTCACAATTTAAAATTTCGACGGCGAAAACTCGAATTTCGACGGGTTTGAGCAGCCCGCCAACGTTCAGACATGCACAATTGTGTAAACAGCGTCATTTTTCTATGTACAAAACATTCATTATTGTTTATTACTGAATGTCTTTTTGATTGAATTAATGTTTATGTGTGCAAAATGAACAATACAATTCATTAATAATACGTAAAATATTAAAACACATGAGGAGACGAGACAGCATTGTTTTCGTTAATGTTTACAAAACCAGTGACTGATTGGTTCTACAGTACATATAAAACTGAAGAAAATAAGACCCTGGTTGTAGCTGTAGTAAAATTAATATGGTTGTTTTAAGTAATGTTATTTAATGTTAATAAATGGAACTTTGGAAGTAGCTAACCATTAATGGTATAGAAAAAAGTGAGATCACGTATGTAAGTGAGCACATGTGTAAACATATCGTCATTACTCTACATAAGAATATGAAAGCAACACTTATTTACTGTTCATATATATTCTAATTAATGTTTCTGAATTTAAAACAAAAATTCTACCCACCAGTGGTGGTAAAGTTGAAAACATAAAGACAGCCAATGTTGTTGTGTGTTTTTACTCGGATGACGAAGTTGCCAAGCCATCAGGTTCAACTCTAGCTAAAGCTGTAGAACATAAGAACTTTTCTGTGTTTTTTTAGTTTTTATTTAACTTTATCTGTGTTATTTTCATTGGTTTATTAGGATGTTGCTTTATTACAGGTAGTAATTCGCCAAAAAAGTAGGGTAAATAAGGCCAAATTTAGACAAACATCGAAAGTACCAGACTCAAATTAATTTTCTCCATGGGCAAACTAAAATTGTTCCGGACCACGGGAGTTTCTGGACCACAGAATGCCGGACTAGAGAGGTACAACCTGTACAATACATGATAGGAAACATGAAAATGTTGAGTTAACCAATACACATCATGAAACCTGATTATTACAGTAACTGAGGCATAACACTGAGTTGTCAAGACTCAACTCATCACAAGAAGAACCCAAATACTATACTGTACATCACACCATTGCCAGGACCTGAGTGAGACAACAATGATGCTCGACACACAACACAGGCAGATGAGGAGGTAAGGATGACAGTATAAAAAGTATCCTACTATATATCACTTCATCTTTCATCAATATTTGAGCTCAGGTTCTGCTCTGAAATCTTGATCATCACTTACTATGAGACATTCCAGGTGTATGGTCAAGTTCCATTTACTCGAACTTCCAACTTTATGAGGTAGTATTAAATGGGCTACAGAATTTTTTTGTCTAAATTTTGGTGCGTAGTTGTGTCTCTGAGTAAGGTATATGATACTTCAGCCCTGAAAGTGAAATATCCTGTGATTATATATACTGAAGTGAATGGTACATGAGAAACCACTCTCACATTGCATAAAGCTTATTTTAAGACTCAATGAACTAGTAAGAGTGTTCAAGTCCTTGTCTAAATATCTGCAATATCAGTAGAGTCTTTCAAATCAATTGTTATAGCTTTGTTTTTGACTATACGGTATACGTTTTGGGCCAACTGTAAACTTCTATGACGATTTTACCGAATAAACATTAGTCAACAAGTCATATGCCAAAACTGTAAAATAAGTTGAACATATCACACATTTTCACACAAGGAGAGAGAGAAAGGGGTCTAATAGCTTTTGATACTGGAAAAAAAACTCTCAGCCTATCCAATATATTCTGTGCTTCTCTAATTGCATGTTCAATGGATCACAGGTTCCAGAAAACTCCAAATACAGGAGAGAAGGATAGAGAACAACATAAAGGGACACACATTAGAAATATTACACACACAGACACAGACACACCATCATACTATATTGTACATACAAAAGGAATCCTTAGCCCCCGACCTGCTTCAAAATACACCACATTCACCCTGCATACAGTACTAAGGAAGATGAGTCGCAGGTTCATCCATCTAAAACAACCATATATGAAAGAAGCCCAAAGTGCATAATTCAAAATCACTATAAAATAATATTACCGTAATTTTTTGCTTGACTGGCAATAAATGACCTGTTGGGTGAGGTGACAGCAGCTGCCCCAGACATATCACAGAGAATCTGCTGCGACATTTGCTGCGTCCACGCTGCAGCGGTCTTCTGTCCACTCTGCCGTTGATCCAGTTCCTTGGAAGCCTTCACCATCTCTGGAGTTTGGTAGTTGGTGCTGGAAGAGTATATAACTGTGTGTAATATGATCTCCCCCAAAAAATTGTGTGTGTGTGTGTGTGTGTGTGTGTGTGTGTGTGTGTGATCGCCATAAAAAAATCTAAATGTCAAGGTACTTTTTTTATTGACAGCAGTGGCCTCAAGCATAACAGTTACCAAATATTCATAAAAAAAAGTCCTCCCCTTAGAGAGCAGCTCCCATGGGAGAAAAGTGTCTTAAACAAGATGAAATTTAATACTCACTATTTCAAGACATCTTCTAAGTAATACTCCTTCACTGAGTAACACCTTCCAGGAACTATTGTCAAAGATAAGATAACAAACTGTAAGTAAAAGTGGCTAACAATGAAAAAAAGAAAGTGAGAAAATTATGTTCACTGATTTACATCCTTATTGCTATCATAGTAACAGCAGTCGGATTAATGAAAACCTGCCCAGACTCAACCTTGCACACTGGTCCACCGAGTACAGTATAACTCTCAAGTAGTAGACTTGATGAGACTAATCCTGAAAAGGCTACACCTCACACATTACCGGACGTATACAATAAATTTCATATTTCTCTCATGAGTACAGAAGTTGCAGAAGAGTCCCACAATAAAAGTATTCACAGACACACAGTGTGACTATTGCATCCCCCACCCACCCTGACTTGGGATAATAAACACCAATAAATACAACGAGAGGGGTAACTTACCATCGATCACTGGACAGTTGTTGAAGTACTTGGCATAGAGATTAACATCCAGCGCAGCGGACATGAGAAGAAGTTTAAGGTGCCGGAACTTGGGGAGGCAGTCTCGTAGCACTAACAGGAGGAAGTCTGTGAATCGGTCTCGTTCGTGGACCTCATCGACGAGGACTGTCACAGGGAAGAGATTCTCAGTTATGGAAAGTGATTAAATGGAAGAATTTCACAGAAAAATTAATGTACTAAAATCTGTGACAAGCCAAAGTTAGTTCTAATTAATGTAAAGCATATTATTTGGAAGTAGACTGTTGTGGAAACCATTAAATGCCACTGACGGACAACACAAAGCACAACGCAAAAACACAACCCACAAATACAGTGAGTGCAAGGGCGTGACCGAGTAAAAATTGCACGCCACTGACGGGTCATGTGATAAATTATGTAATACCTGATAACTCTCTAGATCACTTCACATCTTTCTGTAACATTACACTACGTTTACACAAAATATCAGGTTCCTAACTGATTTCATTTTTAGTGTATGGGAATTATTTAGGGTTCTAGAATAAAAAAAATCAACCCATACTGCATTACTAATCTTGTACAGTAATATCTCTCATTTCGCATGATGTCTTGAATAAAGACGAAAGCTAAGGTACTCCGTTGTTTCCATTTTCCCGTGTGATTTTATCAAGATTTATCTTATCCACGTTTTCATTGTAGATTATATATATATATATATATATATATATATATATATATATATATATATATATATATATATATATATATATATATATATATATATATATATATATATATATATATATATATATATATATATATATATATATATATATATATATATATATATAATAATCAAGTATAGTAAAAGGCAGAGAGAGACCTTTCCCACTTACTGTGCGTCACACTGGCAAGGGAAGAGTCGCCCCCCATCAGGGTACGTAGTAGAACTCCGTTGGTACAGAAGGTCAGCAGAGTCTTCGGTGATAACCTTTAAAAAAATAAAATAAAATAAAAAACAATAAATATTTGAGTCAAGTACTGTACAGCATTAAGTATTTCTCTCTACAGGTGGCAGTTCATTCGTATCTTATCTGAAGCCTATCACCTGTCATAACCCCGTATAAGGTTATGTATGGACACGTACACCCTTTGAATTTTGTCACACAGTGCTTAGTACATATACAGTATATACCCCTGGCGATTTAAATTTCGCACACGGTCAAATTCGAAAGAGAACCAATATGACATATTATTATTATTGCAATAATAGAATAACTGGCAACTTGGAATGCTTGAGGGTGGCTAGAGGGGCTTATCTCAATGTTGGATCAGTGTGATAAACCATATCACGGTGTAAGACCCTTAGTAACGAGGAAATTGTACAGCATCTGTTTCCTATGGAGCAGCGTGAACCCGAGGATGTTGACAGTGTTACCGAGTGCTGCTTTACAACTCGTGGTGATAGTGACTCTGATGACCCAGAATATATTCACATGGCCAGGCTGCACTCTCCTCACGTGAGCGTCGTGCCTCCCACAGCTGCCACCACCTCCCAAGCTGAGAGGATGTAGATGTAAGGTGACAGGAGCTATGACCTCGCATGACAAGTGTTACCACCACTGACACCTGATAATGGTGGTGGGGGGGGGGTAGGTGATCACAGGTGCATTGAGGAGGGGGGAGTCAGGGTAGATGATTACAAGTGCAGGGGGGGTTGGTGATCACAGTGCAGGGGAGTCAGGGTAGGTGATCACAGGTGTAAGGGGGAGGGGGGGTTATCGAACAAAGGAATTAGTCATCAGCAAATTCATGGATAAGTTTACCATCAAACAACCCAGAGGGAGACGATATATATAAAGATTTATTTATTTAAGGGTTAGTGTGCAAGATTTTCACTTAACTTTGAAGTCAAGATATAGTAGGACTTTTTTAACCCCCTTGCATATGTGGCCCTCTCTGAGTAGAATAAAGTTGTCTGGCATTAGCTAAACAAAGTAGTAAAAGTAGTGTCCCAGTAGTGAAGAAGTGAGCAAATTTTGGTGCAGGTGGCGTGGCTAGTTGGTTGGTTGGAGTGGGAGGAAATGTGTGTGTTTGAGCCCCTTGTTATTAGAGGGATTTCTCTGCTCCTGTTATCAACGTTTATGACAATTTTATGATACTTTACTGTGCATGAGAGGCATTGAAGGGTGTCATGGGACCATTCTGTCAGGCCCAGGTGTAATAGAATTTACTTAGTTGTGATTTAACCATGGATGAAGCTCCTGCTAGGTGGACTAGAAGGCTATAAGGCTACTGCTGGTGATTGACAACTGCCCAGGTCATCCGGAATCCTTAATGTTTGCCCATCCTAACATCGAGGTAGCCTTTCTCTCAAAGAACTGCCTCACTCACCCAGTCACTTGACCGAGGTGTTATTGCTATTTTAAGACAAAATATGTTGCTTGAAACTTCACCAGGGTCAGACAAGTGCTGGAAGAGGACAAAATGGATGTCAGGCAGTGTTGGAAAAAGTTTAACATTGCCGACTGCATCACATTAATTAAGAAAAGCACTGATGATCTATCTTCCCACTGTGTCCACTCATACTGAAAGAAATTGTGGCCTGAAGCCGTCAAAGACTTCAGTGACTTCCCTGTATTTATCGATTGAATGGCTTACTTTACGAGCTATGATATTGAGCGTAGTATCTGCATTCTTTTTCCTTAATAAGTCAGGCCAGTGTATACTCATCTCCTCGCTCATCCCATCATAATTTCCTTTGTAATATTTGAACCTGGACCGTTTTTGTACATCATTTCTACAACACCTACCATATTGGGTTGATGTACCCGCAGTATTGTTACAAACTCCGCTCTCATGTCGAGGAACGTGTCAGTACAGTGGTCCCTCGGTTAACGAACACAATCCGTTCCTGCAGGTTGTTCGTTAACCGAAACCATTGTTTCAATGGGTTTTTGGGTAATTGGTTCCAGCTCACCGAAAATTGCCTAAATTCAACAAAAATGGTAGAAAAGTTCACTTACTTTGAGGTGTGTATGTAGAAGGCTCCTGGATGATGATGATGGGAATTAGAATGGGGGTGGAGGAGAAGGAAGAAGAGAAGGCATTGGGGTGGAAGAGAAGTCACCCCATGGCACCATTTCACCCATAAAATTTTAGTTCTCTTGGTGTATTTCAAGATTATTTTCTTTAAATCAACACTGCACTGCATTATATATTGTCAATATGTAAAATATATTTCAAAATGACCAATAATTTGCTTGGAAACACAGAAAAAAAGCGTTTAGTTGAAGAGTCTCAAGCAAGATGTTACCTCCAGTGAAAACAGAGAGAGACTAACGCCTGTTTGCTGTGTTAAGAGGCTGGATGCCGCGCATTAAACTAGTCACTTTACCTTCAATTATGTTCAATAATTGTTAAAATGACTAAAAAATTGAATATTAAACTATTAAAATCATTGAATAGTATAAACTTCTTGATATTTACTAAAATAGTAAGGAATTTAAGCCCTAGAACCGATTAATGTATTGGCGGACTAATACTAAAGCTGGTTGACCGGCCAGTGCAAGCGAAAATATGTTGAGGTCGGTTCGTAAGAAATTCGTTAACCGAATTTTTGTTCATTAACCGAATTTAAGAATCTTATGGGAGGCAGTTCATTAACCGAAATTTCGTTAACCGAGGGACCACTGTATTAGCGTACATGACTTTCAAGCTGGAAATTGTCCTCTGCAATGTCTCTGGTCTTGGTATTGTCTCCGGCCCTCCTCCATTCTGTGGTTCTGTGCTGGTGTTCTTGTTCTCACTACTCACGCCTTGTATATAACCCAAGTACATCCGTCCCAGCTCCTCATCGACTCCTTCCCCCTCTGCTTCAAGGACTCCAAGAGTTTTTTGTGCTGTTCCTTTTGCATTACCGTGCGATCTGGGTTTATGAATATTCCCTGAAATGTATCGCTCCTTGCTAAGTTTTTTGCATGTTGATCCTCCTGCCTTTGCCCTAGCCTCCTCATGCCCTGAGTGGGAGCTGATAATTTCAGCGCCCCATCACAAATATTTTGAAATTTGAACTTGTTGTGTGTTATACTTGTTTCAGCTTCCTCCTACTGGCTCTCAGGGACTCTAATCACTGTAATGTTGTTTCTACGCTCTGAATGTTCCCGTTTCTCCTATTCTCCCACATTAGTAGGTCTACTCGTCGTCAATTCATTAATGCACTTCTACAGTCCCAAGCCGCTGGAGAACCTGTTTGGATCCTGAATTACTCTCCGTCGCTTCACTGTGAGGCGAGTTAGCGAGGTGAAGGGTGAGTTGATGAGGCAGGAGGTGTTGTGACGAAGCACTTCAACAGCACTGCTAAACCATTGTCTTATAAAATTGTAATTTCAAATTTCTATTATAAAATTACTGTACTACCATGGAAATTATTGACAATAATAAGTGTGGTTCCAAAATTTGCTACAATGACTTCATATATATCAAGCATGCCACTCACACAACCAACTTGTGGTGGAAATGTGACCAAAGAACCAGTGGTCGCCGTCAGGGCAGCGTGACAATAAACTTTGCTCCATTACTATACGTTGTGATTTTTTTATATACCTACATTACAATGCCACGATACTGTGCATTTTGTCATCAATCTGTAGATGTTGTCTACATTACTGCCAATTAACAACCACCATAAAATGCATTTGTTAATGATACTTAAACAAAATGTCAATGTCTTCCTTGTCAAAATTTTGTTACTTTATTTCCATTCACAAAAAAATCCCCCCCCCCCCCCCCATAGAGTGCTGGATCTGCCCCTAGGTCACTCCTGCCTGTCTTCACTTCATAGATCAAGTCCCCCTCCATCTTCACCCCAGGTCTTCATAAATCACTGTGCAAGTACTTTAATCTTAAGTGTGGTCACAATCTCAGATTCATAGTCCATATATCTCTGCCAAATGGATCCAGAGAATATTAGTGAAGTGTGATACGAATTAGAAAATAATTTTACACACTAAAAATTATGTCACAAAATTCTCTCTTACTTACTTGCTTTCCAGTCTGATCTGATAGCCAACTGTATACCCCACTTTCTCTCCTCTCTCTGCTGCCACTCTCTCTGCAATAGTTAGTGCTGAAATTCTTCGAGGCTGTGTACAAAATATACGACAAGGCTTCCCCAATGACGAGGCTTCTTGGAGTAGCATTTGTGGTACCTGGGATATAAAATATACATAAAACATTAATTTTCTCTTCCCAGCTTTATTGATATATTTAGAGTACCAAAATAATTATGTTCTATGGTATGAAAATAAACAGTCACATTAGAAGCATCATAAGTAACCTGTAAAAAGAAAACCAGGAAACAGCTACCCATATCTCAATAGTACAGTATTCCAATTACATCTAAATACCTCAAAATATGTTTTAAATGTGTTTCAAAAGGTTCTAATTAAGATGGAAGAGGTTTTCAATTGGGAAGCTGATTATAAATGGATGGAATAGGTTTTCAATAGGGTGGGTGCAGAAGGGTAGAGTAACACAAATAACAACTAACGCAATACAGTACTCGGCCCAAAGCTTCCAGGAGGAAGCAGACTTCTGTTATTCATCTGTCTAAAACATGGAAATGGCTGACAGCTATTAAACAAGGAGATACTACTGCCTGGAAAGATATTGGAAGCATAATGTGTTGTCTAATGGTAGACTCTGCTGCTATATGGCATCCCGAAAATTGTGACCAAGTCCCAGGTTGCTGCTCTGACTTTCTACCTCATTTACACACAATTGCAGGGTCTCAATTATTTCTCTTACTATTGCCAACACAACATACATATAGGTATATTGTTTCTCACTCTTGATTTTTTTTCATTTTTGCATTTCTTTATTATCATTATTATTATTATTAACATTATATTAGCCCCCCCCCCCAGGCCCCGATGTGGGTCAGTAACCTGTACCCGGGTGGGCTAATCCCCGTAATAATTTTTTTTAGGGGACCGGGGTCGGCGATTAATCCGAATGTCGGTTAATCAAGGTTTTACTGTATTTTTGTATTTATTATTATTATTATTATACAGTGAGTTCTGCTATAACGCGTGTTTTGACAACGCGAATTGGCTCTAACGCGATTTATGAATAGAGGAACGATATTTGTATAACGCGAACGCTTGTTTGCTGTAACGCGATTTTTGCTTGCTATTTCTCCAATTTTGTGGTATTAACTGTGAATATGGTAAAGAATAATATCTCCAAGAAGCGTTCTGGTGATCGCATTCCCGGTGATGATCGTAAAAGAAAGGCTATAACCCTTGAAGAGAAGCTCGATGTTATCTACCTCAAAATCACCCTTCTCCCCCATCAAGTTATATTCATATTTTTTCAAGGTAAAGTGTTACATTTACTGTATGATTTCATTATTAGATATGAATGTAACATTTATTTAGACTGTGCTAACCTGAGTTGTCTTGCCAGATCCAGTCTCTCCACACACCAAGATGACCTGGTTGTGGTGAACGGCGGCAAGGAGTTGGTCCCTCATGTTCCATATAGGTAACTTCCTCGCCTCTGCCGTCAGATCGCTGAGACTTGGCGGCGGCGGAATCTGTGGCGGCCCGGGCGTCAGACGGCCCAAGGATCGTAATACACTGAGGTCTCTTACTGAAACCATACGAGTTCTTCATTATACTTCACTATATTTTATGTCATTTATATTATCTTTCTTCATAATGTACAACTTTTGTGTTACAAAAATTGCAGAGATATGGGGGAAAATAGTACAGTACAGGAGGAAAGTGCAAGACCAATGTGGACAGTAACAATTAAGGCTGCACACATCAACTCTGAGATCTAGGTGTATCAGTCATGACATTTAAGACATCAGGGTAAAACTAAAGACTTACGTTGATCAGATTTAATTTTTTCACATGTGTCGTATATTCCCAGAGAATCGGGTTACCCTTTAAATACTGTCAAAAATAAATACCAGGCCTGCCCTACGTTAAAAAGACAAAAACAAAACAAACACAACCCCAACTCACACTCAGGATTCATAAGTCGGTCTCTCTCAGTGGCTGGCAGAAGGTCCTGTCGCTCCTTGTTGGTGACCGGGCAGCGTTGCAGGAGGCCTAAGATGGTGGAGCGAGTAGGATCAGCCAGACTAACCACAGCCTCACTGCTCATAATGGTTGATCCCTCTTTCTTGTACACTGTCAGGTAGCGGGAGGAGCCTTTCCTGAAATCACAAGAGCAACTGTAGTTTTAAGGTCGCTGCCCATTATATAAACTGGATTTATTACCATTAACCTGTTCTCTCTCATTAAAAAAATCTATCTACAGTACCTACCTTATCTTCTTTACTTAACTTACCTAACTTATCTTAGTCACCTCATTTATCTTATTTACCTCACATATCTTAGTTACCTCATTTATCTTATTTACCTCACTTATCCTTCCTATTGCACTCTCCCATTTTTGTGTGTTCGGTGCATCAAAGGCAACATTCACCTTAAAGGAACGTCAGGAAGGGAAGGAAGGAACGTCAGCTTAAACAGACATTCCCTTAGTTAAGCCTCGTTCCCTTAAAGAAAAGGCAGTAGCTAGAGCAGGGGAGAGCGGGGCAGCTGAAACCATTTCAGTACCGTGGAACTTGTATTTAACGGACTAAGTGTATTCAGTATGAGAGGTTAGTCTGTTAGATCAAAATCCGTAAACTGGGGGTCTCACTCAATACTGTACCATCACTATAAAGCCAATGTTTCCTTACCCTCGACTTTTGCTCTTGAAGCCCATCTGCTGCGACAAAAAATGGATGTATTTCCTCTCCTCTGATGTGAGGGATGATGGTAACTCCAACTCTGAAAGCACAAAACTGTATATAAGTTTTATATCAATGATACAATATGCATAACCTTACTGATGTGAAGCCTGTACTGTACACTCACTCCGCTAACTATCTTTACAGAGTGGTCACATAAATTTCAAAAGGAACGCCACGATTCCTGTTGTCTCGGTAGGGTTGTGCTATACAGTACTGTATTGTCTATTCCCCCTTACTACCATATAAAGTTTCATTAATACAGAGGGATGGAAACAGCCACAGAAAACTGTATTAATGAGAGGACATTTCACAATCATGACATAACAACATCTGTAATTTTGACGGGAAATATTTTTACTTTCATCATCTTCGCCACTCATTGGCTCGTTAGCCACTTGGGCGGTCAGTCACATCTCTGTTATGCACTGTTAGCAAGTACTGGGCATGCAATGGCTCCTGAATGTATCTGAACCTACTCCAGTGTTGGTCAAGTCTGGTCTTGAAAAGGCTCACACTCGGTGCCGTCACAAAACTCTCTGGCAGATTGTTCCACTAGTTCATAATTCTCCTCTGAAAAAGTTTGCCCTTTTTCTAGATTTGTGGCTTCTTCAACCTTGAGCTGTGACCCCTAGCAATCATATGGGTTTTGTCCTGTATAATAAGCAGTGTCTGGAGCTTCCCTGTAGTGCACTATGATATTAAAGGATTTCTCAAATATGCCACATTTGAAAACTTAAAACATAAAGAATATCAATGACTTTTAACAACAATGATGATGACTATGACACTGAGATATGGTAAGAACACTCGTGCAATGCATGTAAGAGCAAAAAATTAGTTCATCATTTTGCTGAGGAAAAAGCACCAGTTCAGTTTTCTTTACAGTAATTCATAACCAAATGTACTGTAGTGTATCACAATGCTTTGACCTGTATGATGGAACATGCACAACAATATTGTTTGGTGTTGGTGGTGCTGCAGTAACGTGTGTACAGTACTTTACACCACTGGCCCAGGACACACATAGAGGGGTGTCTCCCACTACCAAACATCACAGGTTTCCTCTGGGTAAACCAGATTCCTTATGAAGTAACACTAGATAACAAAGAACAGGCCAACCACCTGCATGGCCAGTAAGCTGATAAGTGAGAAAATTTTTAAATAAAATTTAAAAATAAATATTTGTGTTACATGTCATAAATTTTCTAATATAGTCAGTAAACCTTACCTTTCTGGTCATCATTTTGAGTGAGTTTCTTCAGTGCCAGGGCTATGGTAATCTTCAGCTCCTCACTAACCTGGGCCTCATTCACCAGACGGTTTGGCCCGCGCCGACGGCCCATTTTGACCTGTCCAAGATTAAGTTCTCTTTAATTTAATATTAGGTAATATGATGCAACCAAATGAAAACTAATTACCTGTACACATAGGTTAGAAATTCCTTGGTACTAACAGTATAATATAACTCATATACCGGTAATAGAGAAAAACAACCAAAGATATACCGTACTGCACTGTATTGCTTAACTAAGAATTAATTCATTAAAACAGAAAAGTCCCAAATTTCCCAAAAAATTATGAAGTAAATTCTATTATCATCCAAAGAACATCTTTGGGTGATAACAGTCTCCACCTCTATTATATACAATAATAATAATAATAATAATAATAAAAATGATAATAATAATAAAGAAAAAATACAGCCACTCCTTGAATTACGACGGGGTTAGGGACCCAAATCCAGGTCGTAAGTCGAAAATGGGAAAATAATAAATAGAAAATCTAAAATGGGTGTCTCTTTTTCTTCTCAGCACCAAAAAACTCTCACTTTTAAGTATGACAGCCATTTTAAGGGGAATTACAAACGAAAATTTTGTCAGTACACAGCGCAGTCACTAAAGTCGGGACTTGAAAATACGTAATTTGAAAATTTTTTGGTACGACTGGGGCGGTTGTATGTCCGGGTGGTCGGAAGTCAAGTAGGTCGTAAGTCGAGGAATGGCTGTATAATTACTTTACTCTATAATATTTGCGTTGGAAATTTTTATTTTTCAATTTCTCTTAAGTAGCTAAGTAATAACAACGATGCAACAACATTTCCCTATACCTGTAATTTTAAGTACAGTTTTACCCCGCCTAACGCGGTTTCACTTAACGCGTTTTCGCATATACGCGGTGCCTTGCCAAAGCTGAACTTTCACTTAACGCGGATTTTTTCCACATATACGCGGTGAGTGTCCGAGACGCTATTTTTAGATTTGCCCCACCCGCCACCCTGCCTGACTGCCTGTTTTAGCTCATAAAATTCATACAAATTACCAGGCCAGAATATAATTTACATTGCTGGAATTCTTATAATTTGGTGATCATTTTGAATATAAACATCATATATTTTGCTTTAAACTTACAATTTTTAGATAAAATTTTTTCTCTAGGTAACTATGGTATCTTTTGTGCAAAATATATGACATTTATATTCAAAATATTCCTGGTCTTACAAGGAATCCAGCAATGTCAATTATATTATCCTAACTTTAGTTTGAGGTATTATTTATTAAAATTTAGTGGTTATCCCACACATCTCCTTGGGACGGTTGGTGGGGGGTGGGGGGGAGGGAGGGACCGACCGACCATCTGTTACCCTGTGAAGAATTATTATTTTTTTTTATTAACTGAAGATATTTGTTTTAGCTCATAAAATTCATACAAATTACCCGGTCAGAATATAATTTACATTGCTGGAATTCTTATAATTTGGTGATCATTTTGAATATAAACATCATAGATTTTGCTTTAAACTTACAATTTTAGATAAAAATTTTTCTCTAGGTAACTATGGTATCTTTTGTGCAAAATATATGACATTTATATTCAAAATATTCCTGGTCTTACAAGGAATCCAGCAATGTCAATTATATTATCCTAACTTTAATCTGAGGTATTATTTAATACTAAATGTTAAAAACCCTGGAAGGGAGGATTGGTGGGGGGTGGGGGGGAGGGTTGGGACTGACCGCGCGGTTGGAAGAGGGGGGGAGGCAAGGTGGGGTACTTTGATTGACAGATAGTGTTGTGAAGATTATTATTTTTTTTATTAACTGAAGATATTTGTTTTAGCTCATAAAATTCATACAAATTACCCTGTCAGAATATAATTTACATTGCTGGAATTCTTATAATTTGGTGATCATTTTGAATATAAACATCATATATTTTGCTTTAAACTTACAATTTTTAGATAAAAATTTTTCTCTAGGTAACTATGTTATCTTTTGTGCAAAATATATGACATTTATATTCAAAATATTCCTGGTCTTACAAGGAATCCAGCAATGTCAATTATATTTTCCTAACTTTAGTTTGAGGTTATCCCACACATCTCCTTGGGACTGGTTGGTGAGGGGTGGGGAGGGACCGACCGACCATCTGATAACCGGCTGTGAAGTGTGAGAGGGGGAGGAGTTGAGTCCATTATTTGAATGGACATTAACTTAGCGACTGTATTTCTCATTTCTCTAAGTGTTAATTGTGTGCATGTACCATCATAAAATTAAGATGTTATTTTTACTACAACATGGGTATGTGCCTTCAAAAGTGGAGTTTGGGGGGTGGCGGTTTCTATTGGAATTAATCCCATATGTTCTGTTGTTCATACAGCGGTTCATAACCGGGACCCTCTGGGTTCAATTGATTGGCGTTAAGTGGGGAGTCTAACTGTACTGTACAGTCGTGTATCTTAAAAAAAAAAATTGGTTCTTTACCCTTCATCTGGCCACGCTACGCTCTCTCGGCTCAGCGTGCTACCTCTCACCAGCGGAACGTCACAGCATACCCAAGCGACACCAAGCCAGTCTCTGTTACGTTTCCACATCATTCGTGTGTACTTTAGTGTTTTTGCTCTAAATACTGTACTCTAACCATACAATTGGCATCCAAGGGCACATCAAGTGCTACTGATGCTAGTGTTGTGAAGAAGCAACATAAGACCATTACCCTTGCTACGAAAATGGATGTTTTAAACCGGGAGGAGGAGCCACCCGCCTGGTCTCAGTGACTCGCCATCCTCTTCCTCCTCTCCACTACCCACCACACACACTCGCTCCACCACCTCCGTCCATCAGTGAGTACAATACAAAATTATTTAGTTTATTTATATACCTGTATATAATATTTTCTATAAGAAATGCCATTGAATTTCTGTATATGTAATGCATTTCATGGGGAAAAGGGAGGCTCAGGAACGTAACTCCCGCATTTTATCTATTTCTTATGGGGGAAATTGATCCGCTTAACGTTGTTTGGTATAACGTAGCGTTTTCGGGAACATAACCCCGACGTTAAGCGAGGACTTAATGTACTTGATATTAGAGTGAGCCTTTTCTGCTTTATATGCTGGGGGAGACTGAGGGGCAGGGCTCCCAGTTAGGTGAGATTAGGTTGGCTGGGTTAGGTCAGTTTGGTTGGGTTATGTCAGTTTGGTTGAGTAAGGTAAGTTAAGGCAGGTTCTGTGTCTTGTCATTCCCATTTTCTTGTTTAGTATCATACATATAGCATCTGAAATTTTGGTGCATTTTAATAATTTTCTTCTGGTGATAAAACGTTTCCTCCACCTTTACTTTATATTTTCGAAGTGGTTAATTGACCGGTATTCCCAACCGAATACCCATCAGTTATTTGACCGCACCAGCTGGCCGAGCAACCAACAGCTATTTAACCGGGACCCGCGGGGATGTGTATGACATAAATGGGATTCTGGTGAGGACAGCTGTAGGTGTTAAACTATCATTACAGTATTATTTAAGTGTTGAATGTTTTATCACTACTGTATCTTCATTTAGTCGTCTTGCGATACCCCGATAAGTCTCACTTTTATCATGTTGTCCCCCCAAAAAGTATCGTCAGCCACGTGGTCGATGTGATTCGAGGTTTTCTGAGTAATGTTGCTCGACCTGTTTCAGTAGTTCTACATCCGCGACCTTTGAGCATGGATGACTACAAGGTCTACATTTTCGAACAATATATACAGTAATACTGTATAGCTTTATGGATTTCATGTTATACTGAAGTATCTAACATGCCATACAAGGACGACTCCCTCCCACAATCCTACCCCCATGTCTAGCCGTAGCTGATATGGCAAGCAGGCATATCAACTTATGATGATGCACTGAGGATCATACCAAAGCATTTCATCTAGGGTTTCAAATTGTAGCGATGGAAAAGCTAACAAAATTATTTGGGGGATGTACAGTAGCTAAAGCAACTATCTGTGCATACTTTGTGGGAAATAATAGAAGACCATGGGAGATAAATTGTGGTATATGAGGCCTGTCACTAGTCACACGCGAAATTTTGGAGCATATCGACCCCCACCTGCAGATAGTTGTTTTAGCTACTGGACATATAGTACTGTATATAATGTACTGTAGGTTAAACATAGAGGTGTTGGTTTTCTTAGCAAATTGATTTAGAATTTAATCTGATTTCATCTTCTTTGTATCCATAATCTTGCATACAGTACATTATTTGTATTTGATCGATTTTTTCCTAATAGTTTGAAATTACCAATAAAATAATACGGTACAGTATATAGAATTTTCTGTGGCCAGATGTACAGTAATATCTCTGTTAGCCGGAATCCCTCAAACCCGGAACTCTCCGATAGCCGGAATTGGAATTTTCTCAGAAAATCGTTCCCAAAGCAGGAATTTTCTGAAAAATTCCGGCTTTGGGACCGATTTTCTGAGGGACAATTTATTCCGGAAAATTCTGAGAAAATTTTCCCGGTACAGTAGAACGTCGATATAACGCGAGATATGTTCCAAGAGAGGTCGCTTTAAACTGAATCCGCACTAAATCGAAGTGTTGTTTCAATGGGATAATTTAGTTGGGTACTTATATAGAGAACTAATTTAAATCAGGTGTGCAAGAGAAGTAAAAATATTACAGAATAAGGTAATGTATGAGAGCACCGCTACCACCGGAAGTTGTTCGATTTTGTTAATTTTGTCCATGGATATTCTTATCAATATACTGTAGTACATATATTAAACGAGGGGACATTTACTAGAACTTAATAGAACCTGACCTAACCAACCAACCAAAGAAACCAACCTAACTTCCTAGCCGGGGACGGACCCCCCCCACCATATTAACCATAAAGTACTTACTGTATTTTGATATCTGGTATGAATAAAAGCAACTTTGTTGAACCATTATGGTGTAAAATGTAAATTACGTTTTTGTGGATGTCAGATTACGCTCGGACTAAGTGGGTAGGTTGCGAACTGACGACTTGGTGAGTCGGCAGATTTTTCGGAAGTGTATTTAAAGTAAATAATTAATTTCTTCACATACAAAGCAAGTAGAGAATCATTTTAGTGTCATATAATCAGTTTTTCACCATGTTTTATCCTGCAATTTCCCCTCATCTTTCATGCCCTGACCAATACAGGCAATTCATGATCAAAGATTGAGAAAAACTAGAACAATAAAAAATACTTATAATTCAAATAAAACTTAATAGTATTTAAGTTTAAGTCATCCCTATGTTTTTTGACGTCTTGAATGATTTTGAGGTAAAGATTCGTTTAACGTCCCCACCAGTTTCTTTAGAAAGAGTTAATATTTTGCTATTTGGACTTTAGATATAGGTCATGTTACCTTTCAACATTTTGGATAGTCATTATTTTGGAGGTAATGTCAAAAGTTGAATCATTTACTGTAAACACTCTTCCGAAAAATATGCCTGTCATCTGTTTGCACTCTCACAACGACCAAAAATGTAAAATTACACCATGACGCTTCAACAAAGTTGTATCCACTGGTACCACATATCAAAATAAGTACTTTCTGTTTAATTTGGCAGGGTGGCAACCCTCTGGCTAGTAAGTTAGGTAAGGTTAGGGAGGTTTCTTTGGTTGATTAGTTCTTTATATCTCTGACATTTTCTCATAACGGAGATTCCACCCCCCCACCCCCAAAGGTCAGATTTTAACAAAGCACACCAAAATACACGAGAACAATATATTTCCCTGTAAAAATGAAGGGTGCGTTGAAATGAATCTTTACTAATTGATTTAACCTAACCTAACCTAACATAACCTAACCAGCATATCCTATCCACAGAACCCAGAAACCGTATCTAACCTGACCTAAATCCCTAATATTCCCAAGATGACCAAAACTTCAAATAATAAAAAAAAGGTTGTTGTCTCCTTTAAAATACTGTACATACTTACTGTACTATATATAATATAAAGAACTTATGGAAAATGAAAAAACTCGAATAACTCCTTCTGGCGGTAGCGGTATTATCATACATTCCCTATAATAATTTGACATATACTGTATTTAGAATATGAACTCCAAAATATAACTTCCCAAATTGTTCTGACCGTTTCCATTATCACCCACAAGCTTTGTACTCTGGAATAAATATATTAGTACATGTTTTGTTCTACCTGCTCCTTACATATACATCTTGACAACACACAAATATTCATGTTAATTCTGATAGACAGTGTACAAAACAATAAACCATTTTCTCAGATCAATGCAGATTTGGTCGTGTACATTGAAGGGGCCAGGAAGGTATAACACTCATATTTAATCTCTACGGTGGCAGGATTAGTCATCACACACTAGCTCAATGTCTTTCTCACACCCATTAGTCATCACACACTCACTCAACGTCTTTCTCACACCCATTAGTCATCACACACTCGCTCAGATCTTAGTGCACCGCGTTAATACGTTGCTACGACTTACGGGAGGCGGTCCAATAGTCACAACACTGCAGTCTGTTCCTCTCCTGACCAAAACAAACAGTTAACGAACACTTCCAGCGATCACAACACGCGAACACCTCCAGCGACAATAATACGCAAACACCTCCAGCGATCAACAACACGCGAACACTTCCAGCGATCAAACAAGCGAACACCTCCAGCGACAATAACACACGAACACTTCCAGCGGTCAAACAAGCGAACACCTCCAGCGGTCAAACAAGCGAACACCTCCAGCGGTCAAACAAACGAACACCTCCAGCGATCAAACAACAAGCGAACACCTACAGCGACCACCAACTATGACTATTTTCTTTGTTTCCTATCCAGATCTCCCAACTCTACCAACTATTTGGAACTCTTTGACAATCTCATTTCTTGCTACGAGTCGTTGCTATCCACACCCCAACACCGAGATCCTCTAATTAGGTAGTAGACAACTACCAAACAGGGAGGTACTGTAGCGTAGTGTGTGACCAGTAGTCTAATTTCTCTTTATGTTTGTCTATTTTATCTTTGTTAGGCTCACATACATACGTGCATGGAGGAAATTTCGCACTACGGATGGAAGTGAGAAAGGAAACTCACAATGGTGTTTTCTTTATATATACTGTATTACTGTATACCCTGTATGTACAGGGCAGTCAAGTGCTGGGAAGTTGCTGCGTAGTAGAGTTGCCGTGGAGGAGCTTATTTAGAGGAGGTCTTGTGGGGGTTCATGATGTTGTCTCACACTCAGGATGGTTTGGAGAAAGGAAACTCACTCTGTATATATATATATATATATATATATATATATATATATATATATATATATATATATATATATATATATATTGGATGTACAGTGCAGCTGGTGCTGGGAAGTGCGTGGCAATGGAGTAGAGAGAGCTGGTTCGGGAGCGTGCTCAGAGGAGGTGTTGCCTGCCTGCCAGGTAGAAGAAGGGCAGGTCACATGAGGTGAGGTCTTATATAGCGGAGGTAAGCGTAGCGATAGTTGACCTCGCTATGCTAAACTGGCATACAAAGACGACAGAATTCGAAAAGGGTCGGCTAGTCAGCGACAAACGGCAGTTGTAGTTGTGAAATTTCACTACAGTCTTCTCTGCTTAAAGCGTGGTCACCGTGGTGTTGTCTGCCCTCACTTGACTTGACTGACGTCTGTAGATAAGGTAGAGGCTATTGCTATTCAGTGGGAGGGTTAGGATTGGAGCACTTTGAATTTGGGGGGGAGGGCTGGTTTAGGATCAAGGTAAAAGAGGGAGGAAAATTGAAGTAAGAGATTAACAGTTTCCGGGCTCAACCAGATATGCTGAGCCCTGAGGGCATATCAGCCCCAGAAAGACTAATGTCACTAACAATAGACCTTCTATTCAAAGTGGTCACTGGACACCTAGCTGTGACCATCAGTGTCACAGGTCAAGTTAATTTTCTACGTCTATCTTATGATCTAATCAGAGATTGAGTTTGTCAGTAAAGAGGTGAAATGGAGTTATATATGCCTTCACAACTCTACTCGCCTGACCGCAGACCACATGGTCGAAACAGCCGTTAAGTCTTGGAGATTTTACAGGTTGACAGAATAGTTCAGGAGATTAATGACTTTCTTAAATAGACAACTGACAAACTCTAAACTACAACCATCAGATTCTCTGATGTTTGGGCAACAAAACAATATAACTTCAGTAGCGATCGTAAATCCAGGATAACCCCACGGACGACATAAAATATACCACTCTAGCTGGCAAACTCGACACTCACTTACTTGACAAGTTTTACTAACAATAAGGACAGTTGAAGCTTTCAACACCACTCACAATGGATATTGAAAGTTCCAACTGTAAACAGACATAACTAGGTTGCCTCACCAATTGCAGCCACAGTTGCAATTTCAAATTCTGTCATTACAAAGGAATAATGAAGTCTCGGGTACATTCAAGATTGAGAGAAAACGACGGACTCAGGAGTCCTGAAGCGATGAGAAAACGAACTCCTCAGATGGGGAACTTGAATAAGAAAGCATAGCTACATGTTTTGTGGGCTATTGAGCGTAATATGAATCGTCTAATTTATTGACTGACGTGTATGACCGTATTCAATAGGCAATGGAAACGATGAAAATAGATGAATACTTATCACTTTGTTTAATTAGGTACAGAAAAAATACCATTTAGATGTTCTCACCAAATCCAAATTCGTCTATACGAAAAAGGAATATAATTACAAATTTCCTTGGGAGGAGCGAACAACAATTGCCATTAGTGATAATGACTACACATATCATAACAAGTGTAATAATACAAGTTGGCAACACTTGCCACTAATACTGTAGGTCATGTACTGGTACAGATGAAGCTTGCTTTCACTCAGCGTCCAGCGTCACCTGGACAGACTTAATTATGCTGATAAGTGCTTCACATCCGCACGGTGATGTCGGCAACTGCCTCCTGTGCCGTAATTTACTCTGAACACATTTTTCAGTTCACCTGTTATAATCTTCCTCACTGAAGGATCCTCATACCTGCACAGCCACTCCCACAGTCCTGAAGTACCACATCCTCACCTCAGCTACACTGATCGTTTTTCACTGTAAACAGAAACAGGGAGATTATATTAATAGCTTCATGCGAAGATTACTATTAATAAGCCGAGGTCCTTATATAATTTAACACTTGCATATTAGACATTAAGGGAGATAATTTTTCTATAACTGTTGTAGAAAAAATAACATATAATGTACAGTAATTTGTTAAATCAAACCCGGTACAGATATTTATAATTTGCCCAACTTTACTGTATTTGGTGTAATACCTTTTGGCCACTGCTGTAGTCAGAGAGCAGCTCCTTCTCCACACGGATCTATACGCCTACCCTTCCTCGCCTTATAGAACAGATTAAATTCTAGATTAATAATAATTGGTATGATGAAATTTATTGACGAGATAAGAGTAATAGACAAAGTCACCGTCAGCTGATGATGTTGTCTCAGGCACACCGACACCAGGTGACCAATGTTAAGTCACCAACGTTGAATCAATAATTTATTGTCAAGTAAATAAGTAACTATAATAAAGCTGACTAAATATTGTGATCCTATGGCAAAAAAAGTATGGAAAACTTTAAAATTAATTCCTGACAATATTATTATTTGCCTCCTGGTTGAAATGGCGCCAGAAATACTCCAAATAAGGAGAGTAAAGGTTGGGGATTGTTAAAACAGTCGGCCGTGTATTGGTCGTAACTGTAATAATACCCCGATTTCGTAAAGTGGCAACAAGTGAAAATTTTCCTGAGTTGGTTGTCTGAAGTATTACGTTTCGACCTTTAATATACCTGTACTGTATCAATCTGTATATAAACATTCGACCGCGTATTCAGTGTTGTCATTCGTTCTTGAGGTGCCACGGAGAGTTGTACTTTTAAGTGTTGATGAACTAGTGCATTTTTAATCTTACGTGCTTATAAACCTATAGTTGTTGAAGTACTCTAACACCTTTATAACGTCAGCAAGGTGCCACGTTACAGTCGTTATAGTTACCAAAAAGAATACTAAACGGAAACAGTATATAACTTCACGTATGGACTTTGAAGATGTTAAAACTAACTGCTTGTTTGGTTGTGGACTAGTTTAGAGTCGTAATTGCGGGGTCGTTGACAAAGCTTCGAATCTTATGAGTAATTTTCGTTAATAATTATACATTTTATTTTAGCTAATGATGGTTAAAAGTAATTTGAAAATATGACTGAGACTATAGATGATGGCCAAGCGCATATGATGTTCTTTATGCCACCCAATCGGTAAATGGATAAGTGAATCAGTAAAGCGAACCAATGAATTAAGGAATCAAAGCACCTCAAGGGTTCATCACTCGCCAGTCACCAGTGATGTACAGTAACGGTGGCGGCAACATGTGTGTGCGCGTGGTGATACAGGTTTTGATGGCTGTTTCAGGGTTTACGTTCGCTGTTTGAGAATTACCCCCTGTACCTTGTGTGTGTGTGTGGCGCCGTAAGGACTTCCAGGACTTTGCGTTGTGATTATTAGCAGGTGAGTGCAGGTATGTTGAGAAAAATGTTGTGTTGTTGTACCGTGGGGTCCATGACTCGGACAGATAGCACTGCTATTAAGATGACTGTGAACCAAAGTTAGCATGTGGATATATATATAGTTATATATATATATATATATATATATATATATATATATATATATATATATATATATATATATATATATATATATAATCTTAGATTTGGTGATGGTTCATTGTTCTTTCCTGAACATTGATGTTGTACTGCAGGGTACTTGTCCACCTGTACTGGAACCTTGGTTTTATATAAATTTATTGACTAAAAACCATAGAGTACATACATACATATAGGGACATTTACCGCGGAGAACACAAAGTATTAGTAATGTATATTTATAGTATGGTACTTGTCAACGTTACTGAGGGTTTTATCGCGGTCCATCAATTACCCAAAAGTACCCAAATGTATATTAAATCAGGGTAAAATCTTAACGAATATATGTTTTACATCAATAAAACCTGATTAATAATGTTTTCATTGAAATGTAGTCAAAATAATGAAATAATAAACAGCGAAAAACGCTAAATTCCAAAGAGTCACCTATCCAAAATGGAGACACAATTACCGATGTTTCTGTTACTTTGGGGTATTTAACATAGCCGTAGGATTTACTTTTCGTTAGGTTAGGTTAGCGAAGTGCATCACGATGGATCTGAGTTATCTCCTTGTTCACGAACTCTCTGGAATTTAGCGTTCGCCAATACTGAAAGTTTTTCGCTGTTTATTATTTCATCTTACAAATTATTTTTACAAAATTACACTAAAAATATTATTAAACATGTTTTGTGTATGTATAACAGATATTCGTTAAGATTTTACCCTTATGTGCTATACTTTTGGGTACATTTGGGTACTTTTGGGTAATTCGTGGCTCCCTTTTATCGAGCGTATTCTTTTACAGAAACTCAAACATTGTTCTGTAGAAGTTTTTGTCAGGGGAAGTGTGGAAGGTCTTGTCGCGACAACCTACTTGCTGTTGTGCCTAGGTAAATTATGTAAAGATCATTACGAACATTCCAATTTAATGTAAGTCCTGAGTATTTGTACGGTTTAATTGCAGTTTCTCCAACCTTTAGATCTCCTTATTTGAAGTATTTCTAACTCCATTTCAACCAGGGGGCAAAGAATAATAACGTTAGAAATTAATTTTTCAAGCCTTTTGGGGGGATAACTCTAAAACGGTACTTTCCCCGAGAAATAAAGGTCAAATTCAATTAAATCACGCCAAAATACACAGGTTAAACTAATTTCTAAACTACTATGGCATATTGGCCGAAACTGCAGTTTACTTTCTTTAATGCAGGATTGTACTCATGCATTTTTTTATATTAAAAGTATTTACTTAAGAATATCTTCTAATATCAACTGCGCGGGGCTTCAAAATGGCCTCAAAATGCCCATGATATTGGTCAGATTTAAAAAAAACTTCTTCTGGGGGCTTACGGCACCCCCAGTTGGGCGGCCTCGCTCGCCATGTTTCCCCACCCCAACTTCTTGCACCCCCTTTTGATATTCATTGATTCGCCCCTGCCGCGACATTAGAATGCATAATGGCTGTACGTGGGTCTTGCTCTTTCTGCAAAAAGAAACAAAACGTAACACAGTTTTAGTATCTTGTTATTTAATGGGAGAATGAAGAGTCACATGGTCTGTCTGGCTGGCTGTTTATTCTCAGTTCTGGTTACCGCGTGCCTAACACATTTCGTAGAAGTAACATAATATATACATTCAATAAAGGCAGCATATAAACATACATATATATAACACAGTAATTTAAAATTCCATACATTTCCAAGAGATCATAAAAGGTTAGTAGAAAACTAGTGTCATGTTACTTGATAGATCTTCAGATTATACCTTTTTTTATGAAGAAATCTGAAATGACATTGATCGGCCCTTCTTGGATGTATCTTGAGTTCAGGATTATTTACTTGTCAGAATTTTACTAGCTGAAAAAAAAGTGTCTTGGAGATTCCATTAGTTTGTTGGTGAATCCTCAGAAAATTAGTGAAGTACAATAAATGAAATCAGAAATGGAATTAATGTTAGTTTTAACGGTAAATGTGAAGACTAGGGGTGAACTATTAATAAAGATAATTAAGTAAAAGAAAATACTCGACTAGTTTAAATGTTACCTCATTAACCCCATTGTTCCTTGGGGCTGATGTAAAATTGAACTCCTATAAGAAGTACCATATTTTAGTTGTACTCGACTTTTATGTATAATTTGATGTATTAACTCGTGCTTCTTATTGTACTCTCCTCTTATTTCTCTGTGAATTTTTACGACATATACATTATTTACAATATTCATGACTATAATAAGATAACACGCTGATATATGAAGATTTTCTGTGTTTTTCTGGTGGCTTTCGTAAAATAATAGTCTATGCGATGGAATAAAAGAAAACGGATTATCTCCCTCCAAGTTTCCCATTTTCGTGAATATATTTTCCTTCAATTCTTAGCGCATGAATGTCAGTCACTTACACATTTACATAAACATTATTATCACTATATTAGAACAGCCACTAAAGCACACCACCACAATTACACCCGACACACCACCACCATAAATCACACCCGACACCACTTCAATACCCACCCACACACACAGGAAAATAAGAAGTGGTAATACAACTAGTGGGATATCAGAGTGTCGTGGTAATACAACTAGTGGGATATCAGAGTGTCGTGGTAATACAACTAGTGGGATATCATAGTGTCGTGGTAATACAACTAATGGGATATCAGAGTGTCGTGGTAATACAACTAGTGGGATATCAGAGTGTCGTGGTTATACAACTAGTGGGGCATCAGAGTGTCGTGGTAATACAACTAGTGGGATATCAGAGTGTCGTGGTAATACAACTAGTGGGGTATCAGAGTGTCGTGGTAATACAACTAGTGGGATATCAGAGTGTCGTGGTAATACAACTAGTGGGATATCAGAGTGTCGTGGTAATACAACTAGTGGGATATCAGAGTGTCGTGGTAATACAACTAGTGGGATATCATAGTGTCGTGGTAATACAACTAGTGGGGTATCAGTGTGTCGTGGTAATACAACTAGTGGGATATCAGAGTGTCGTGGTAATACAACTAGTGGGATATCAGTGTGTCGTGGTAATACAACTAGTGGGATATCATAGTGTCGTGGTAATACAACTAATGGGGTATCAGAGTGTCGTGGTAATACAACTAGTGGGGTATCAGAGTGTCGTGGTAATACAACTAGTGGGGTATCAAGTGTCGTAGTAATACAACTGAGTGGGATATCGGTATGTCATGGTAATACAACTAGTGGAATATCAGTATAATAAGTAGTAATACAACTAAAGTAGGAGTATCGATGTGTCATGAAGTAATACAACTAGTGGTAGATATCAGATGTGTGTCATAGTAATACAACTATGGATATGAGTGTTATTGATAATACAACTAGTGGGATATCAGAGTGTCGTGGTAATACAACTAGTGGGATATCAGAGTGTCGTGGTAATACAACTAGTGGGATATCAGAGTGTCGTGGTAATACAACTAGTGGGATATCAGAGTGTCGTGGTAATACAACTAGTGGGATATCAGAGTGTCGTGGTAATACAACTAGTGGGATATCAGAGTGTCGTGGTAATACAACTAGTGGGGTATCAGTGTGTCGTGGTAATACAACTAGTGGGGTATCAGAGTGTCGTGGTAATACAACTAGTGGGATATCAGTGTGTCGTGGTAATACAACTAGTGGGATATCAGAGTGTCGTGGTAATACAACTAGTGGGGTATCAGTGTGTCGTGGTAATACAACTAGTGGGGTATCAGAGTGTCGTGGTAATACAACTAGTGGGATATCAGTGTGTCGTGGTAATACAACTAGTGGGATATCAGAGTGTCGTGGTAATACAACTAGTGGGATATCAGTGTGTCGTGGTAATACAACTAGTGGGATATCAGAGTGTCGTGGTAATACAACTAGTGGGATATCAGTGTGTTACATCAATAATACAGAGTAGTATCTCATAAGAGGATATGCTAAGGACTGTCAGTTGACTGAAAATGTCCAGAGGGCCACCAGACTGGTGCCTGCACTTCGGCACCTCAGCTATTCACTGAGATTAGAGCGCTTGCAACTGCCTAGCATATACTACAGACAGGCAAGGGGGGACCTAATTGGGGTGTATAAACATCTCAAAGGGCACTACCCAGTTCAGTGTCCATATCTGGAGTTAGCGGACGCCCGCCCTACAAGGGGTCACAGCTCAAGGTTGAAGAAGTCGCAAATCCAGAAAACTGTGAGGACAAACTTTTTCGGAGTGAGAATTGTGAATTCTTGGAACAACCTGGCAGAGAGTATTGTGAATACATCGAGTGTGCGCTGTTTCAAGAGCAGACTTGACCAACACTGGAGCAGGTTCAGATACATTCAGGAACTAGTGCATGCCCAGTACTTGCCAACAGTGTGTAGCAGAGACGTGACCGACTGCCCAAGCGGCTAACGAGCCGATCAGTGGTGAAGAGGATAAAAGTAAAAACAACAAAAGTAAGAAAGCAAGGAGACAACTGGTACAGTATGTCCTCTGGTTTAATGACTGAAGGGGTGACGTAAGAAAACTTTGATGACTGATTTTTGTTTTGATCTCATTGTACTGTATTACCTAATATAATGAGATGAATACTGTGAACCTCTACAAGTTACTGGGTGTTGATTTATATGAGTGTTTAAAGCTATATCAATGGAAATACATTAACAGTTTATTGTTGTTCTCGTCATAGGCGGTTCAACCTTACTTCATGGACACCGAAAAGTGATCAATTGGACGCCTTTGTATTTATGAATTTTTGTAAATTTTTTTTATAGATACCCGAGTATAAATATTCCGTAAAAAAAATGTGAGTAAGAAATAGTTTGCAGCGGTTTTATGCCATTGCCGTTATAATATTATTATTGTTCTTCAACAACTAAGGTTTTTAAAGTAGTAAGTAAGGTTAGTAATTACACATTCATCAGATGGACGGCTCGCCATGGACCCATAAAACGTATAGATTCGTAAACTCGTAAGATAAAAGTGTCTCCCACAAAAGGGATTTTAAATGTCGTTTTCGATCAAGTCAAGGAGATGGTAGACTATTTTGCATATTCCATGAGGATTACTGCTTGGATACTTTCCCCAAAGTCTTGTGTAATGTATCATGTAATAATTAAATGTAAGTTTCTAATACTTTCCTTACAGTCACTAGAAATTTTTGTTATTGGGTGGCTGAGGGGAGGAAGATTGTTAACTGAATGGCGAGAATAGCTGCTCGTGTTTACAACAAAGAATGAAGTGTGTTGTTGTGCCATGTTTTTAGATCTTTTATTTTAATATTCTGAGTAGGTACTGTTGGGAACTGTTCCATATGTTACAGTCAGCGTTGTCAATCCGTGAAGGGTGAACCCCGAGAGTATTCTTGAGTCAGAAGCATTCTAGAGTGAAGGGGAGAGGTGGTCCGGGGTATAGGGGGTCGGTATGTTAATGGGTCGCGGGTTGTGAGGGGTTGAGGAAGGTGTTCGGGGCTAGAGGGATGGGAAAGGCTTAAGGGGTTACTCGTGCAGTTACAACGTAGTGTGTGTTAAACGAGGATATAAATACCTAAGGCAAAACACAAATTATGCCTATAACGCTTTACCGCACATTGGGGTGTATTCCCCCCGGCTTGTGCTGCAACTCGGGTAATTTAGGGGTGACAGGAGGACGGGCTGGAGTCTCAATATGGAGTCCTTTTATGACAGGGTGACTATGATGACCCAGTACTTAAGGGACATATTTGATTATGTTTACATTAGCAACAAAATGTAAATATTGTGTAATTTTAAATAAAAACTCACCGAATAAGTTGCCAAACTTGTGTGAATGACAATGATAGTCAGTCGACAGCAGTTCCACTTGTTGTAAGCATTTCCTGTTCGGTTATTATAATCGTCTTTAAGGCGTTTAAAGGATAATAAGACCCGTCACGTTGAACTCGAACGTTATAATTCGGTCAAACCTGTTGAATATAATTCATTCTTAGATAAATCATACGTAGGTAATCATACATAAATGTTTAATTGCCATATTTCCATGTTGTCACAATGATAAACAATACAATGGACACAGTCTACCTGAGTGAACTCAAGTACAGGTTGAACTCACTTGAAGGTCTCAAACTGAATAGGTTGGGTGTTTACCCTATGATGTTAGGAGCTAGAGTGTCAGCCTGTCAGTGCCCAATCATCGCAAGGCGTTGCCTGTTGGTGCATAACCCTGATTTATTATCGAGTCGATCGGCTATTGATTAATTCGACTGTCAGAACTCTGTGTGGTACTGCTCAATTACCTTTTAGTTACCTACACATACCTCGTGCCTTATAAGATACTTCCACCTCTCGTGCTTCCTGCTGCCCCATTATAGGCGGTTATTTTAAGGCGTTTTCGATGCATGGAATAGCTAACTCGTTAGCTATTCTGTATGCGCAGGCGCTGCTTTTGATTTGTGCGCATGACACTTTAAAACAGTTATGGGGTGTACGACGCCATTTACGATGACCTTCTTGCCCTGATCTTTTTTCAGCAATATCGCCTTTAACACATGGAAATCTGCACTTTTCGAAGCCTTGGAGGAGTCTCGAAACAAGTGTCCTGGTGGGAATTATTAGCTAATACTGTACTCAAAATATCGAAACTTCGAGATCTCTCCAGAGCTTCGAAAAGGTGGTATTCCTGCAACAAGATCAGGGCAAGAAGGTCATCGTAAATGGCGTCGTACACCCCACGACTGTTCTTGAGCTAACACCTCGAGGGGGCGTTAGCCTTTCACAGGGCCCAAGCGATACAGATAGCTAACGACTTTGGTGTAACAATATTGATAATTACTCAAATATGATTAAAACTTTAATATCATTGCTCATAAGATACTAATAAGGGTGAACAAGTTGATTAAAGTTCTATAAATGCAAAAAATAATACTTAAAAACGAGCCTGAAATTCGTCGTATTGCGTTTTTATGTCTGCGAACAGTTGCAGCGAGACGACCTCCCTGCTTAATGGTTTTTGGCGCACTGATTTTTTTTCCTTTTTGTCTTTCTTTCCATAAGTTTCTATATATATTTTCTTCACTCTTTCTTTCAGTATTGTGTCCAAATAACAGTTCTCCTAATTTATTGTTTTCTGAAGACTGTGTTGTACAACAGTTATTCCCAAGATGTGGTACAATGTCGTATTTTTTAATGACAGTCCGGGAAAGCTAACGGGTTAGCTATTCCGTGCTTCTTAAAACACCTAACAATAAATGCCTTATATAACAGGAAGAGTATTGTAGGTCATTATGCACTGTTGTTGTGTTGGTGAATGTGAGCTGCTGCCATGGGGTAGGTTCTTCCTGAGGAGGGCAGTATGGACCTGGGTGGGAGGATAAAACAATAGAGTTAGTTTAGTACGTATCATCCGGTGGCGGTTACACACGGGAAATCGTAAGGTCAGCCTGGGCGTTGTCAGGCCCCCCCCCCCCTCCCCGTGATAACGTAACGACAATTACGACTTACATAAGCATATGTAGGGCGAGGTTTACATCTGCCCTAGTTTAGGAAGGTGGGTATAAATTCATCACTATTACTTCTACATATTATTTTTATTGGAATTATTATTATTATTATTATTATTATTATTATTATTATTATTATTATTATTACTATTATTATTATTATTATTATTATTAGTAGTAGTAGTAGTAGTAGTAAATCCCGTGTGGACGTCAGTGCTCGGGAACAGAGTTATATTTTTCCTGTGGCCGCATGTCACCATTATTTTAGCCTTTTTATAAAATCTCAACAATTGGTACCTACTAAATAATATCTATATGCATGTCAAACCCTATATTGATGCTGCTTTTAAAGAACTTAACCACAGCGATACCATTTATTTAATTTTGACCCCGAAACACAGTTTTTCAAGGAAAAACATCAGAAAATGGCCCCCAAAATAGAAATTCGGCTAAAATGTCAGCACGGCAGCCATGTTTGAAAACATCATATCCATAGAGGGTTCGTGTGGTCAAATTAGGACCCATACGGAATGTAGTGCACAAAATTGCCCACTGAGAAATTTTTTATGGCCAGTCAATACTGTGGAGGGTAAACTTAATAAATTGTAAAATTCACTGAAAAATAGGTTGGTAAAAACTATTTAGGTATAGGATAGAATGCAAATGAAAGCAACATTTACGCCTGGCAGTGGTTAACCATACCAGGCAGAGCAGCATGGTTAAGTTCTAAGTGGAATCCTTCCCTGCTTAGTATAGTCGCTTAAGACGTTGCTCTCGGAAGCTTCCTCTAATCGACTATATAAACAAGTTTCATTGAAGTTATTTTAATATGAATCTGTGCTTACTAATTTCCTCACCAAATCTCAGCAGTTATTTGAAAGTCGTTTACCAAGAACAATAATTGTGCCAGCCAATCTATAGGGTAATTAATGCATATCTTCCTTCCCAGGCTGTTTGAATGAATTAGGAATATTGAAATGTTTTGTATATATGGCAGCTTATATTCTCAGTGTTTATTTACATCATGCAGTAACCTCTGAGGATGATGGAGAATAAGTAAAAACCGAGTAATTTGACAATTCCACGAATTAAGCATGTCTTTAATTTTTTGGTCAAACTTGGTTATACAGACAATGTCTTGGATATTCATAAAACAAATATCAGTAGTTACCTGTAATTAGGCTCTGCCACGCTTAATTCCATAAAATACAGGTTAATGCCTATCGACTGCACAAGGGTCATTTAGGCAAATAAGACGTCCGCTAAGATATATACCCGGGACGTGGAGGGCCTGTTGTACCTTGTCTGCCACGCTCCAGGTGGGAGAGGCAGTGTTCTCCCTTCCCACAGCAGTACTACAGGGCCTCTGATGCCTAGCGCGGTGAAGTAATTTCCAATTTTCTTTGTAATTAGGGCAGGCGAAGGCGACACAGATATCGTAACAAGCCCTACAGAAAATGTGAATATTGTTGGGCATTATCATGAGTGTGGCGTGAATATGGTTTGTGAGGTTCTGATCTAGTGACAGGTTACTCAAAGCAAGGAAATATATCGTTACCGACAGGCAGCCTCTGTAGTATATGCTTAAAGATCAACTCGTCTTTTATTATTTTTCGGTGCTGTTGTTGGGTGACTGATCAGTAGTATGTAATGACAGCTTGGCAGGGGAAAATAATGTGAAATTTTACATTTATTCAGCGTCGAATTTAGATGCAAATGTTATGTAATCACTGTCACTTACATTGGAAGTTTTTCCCAGCCGGTGAACAATTTTCTTAGAATAATTCGACATACTAGCGTGAAGAACATAACAAAAATATTAAGGGGAGTAAGAAAAATATTATTTGTTCTTCAGGAGTGTCGTCAATGAAGCGGTAGGAGTCAAACACTCGGCAGCGCGTGGCAGGAGTCAAACACCGCGTGCCAGGAGAGAGATTAAACACGTTTTCCTCATTTACTGTATTTATCTTTCGCGAGTAATAATGAAAGAGGTCTTACATATAGAAGTATTACGTAAGAGTTAAGGACGGGGTGGTGGTGAGGTACTAGTGGTCAGGTTGACGAGACTGTAGACAAAATGATGCGTCGCTTTCATGTTTCACGAAAAAATATACTGTAATAGGAAACTAAACTATTTGACTAATTTATGTAAACAAATAATATCAAATACTTAATAACTTCTCAAATTTCTACAAATATTAATTCACTATTAAGGAGTACAGCAGCCGAGTGAATACAGTGCTCTCCTTGCTGCTCTGAGAATCACTAGCTCCAATCCGTCCAACTAGCTCTTAATGGGGACCTAACTTTCTTATAAAGTCAGGGGAGGTGAAGGCAGGCGAGTGTAGTGCCTGTCATTATGGCGTGTTTTATCCACAGTCACCCCGGGCAACTAATATCACAAGGAGCTAAAAGGAGATATTTACATCAACACCCCCTTCCACCACCACCTCGCCGCCTATCCTCCAACACCTCTCCTCCCTCATCCTGCAACCTCACTCCTCCCTCACTCCTCCCTCATCCTGCAACCTCACTCCTCCCTCACTCCTCCCTCATCCTGCAACCTCACTCCTCCCCCATTCCTCCCTCCTCCTTCTTCCTTCAATCCCCATCCTACCCCAAGATCCAAGACTTCCTTTACATACAATAACGCGGCGTAAACAACGGGTAGAGAAAGAACTGGATTCTGGTAGGTTATGTTTTTGGTGGCTAAGGTATTTATGTTTGGCACTTGTTCATTTTAAAGCTGCTGTGGATGGCGTATACTCGTTATGTTAAGTCTTATATCTGGGATAACATGAAGATTAGGCACCTCAGCTTATTTCAGCTTACGATTACAAAACACTAAAGCTATACTGTACATGAAGGGGTTAGCTTATGGTTGGTGTTTACTCTTCAGGTAAAATAAGCTGGGGTTTCTAGTCTTCAGGTAAAATAAGCTGGGGTTTCTAGTCTTCAGGTAAAATAAGCTGGGGTTTCTAGTCTTCAGGTAAAATAAGCTGAGGTTTCTAGTCTTCAGGTAAAATAAGCTGAGGTTTCTAGTCTTCAGGTAAAATAAGCTGAGGTTTCTAGTCTTCAGGTAAAATAAGCTGGAGTCTCTAGTCGTCAAATGATCCAATTTGTCTGATTTTTTATTCATTTTATTTTTTATTCCCCTCCTTACCCTCCCATTCACCACTGTCTGTAATCTAAAATTGTCTGTCTGTAAACGAAAGTGGGAAGTCAAATGGTTAAAAAACTGAATATAAATATGAATGGGTAATGACCACGTGTCACGTCTCTTATGCTACGAGGATTATTTTTGGCCAGTCATGTCGAGGATTTCTTGGCCAGTCATGTCGAGGATTTTTTTGGCAGTCATGTCGAGGATTTTTTTGGCAGTTATGGTTGAGGATTTTTTTGGCAGTTATGGTTGAGGATTTTTTGGCAGTTATGGTTGAGGATTTTTTGGCAGTTATGGTTGAGGATTTTTTTGGCAGTTATGGTTGAGGATTTTTTGGCAGTTATGGTTGAGGATTTTTTTGGAGGGGCAGTTGTGATCAATTTATTGTATTACATGCCACTGCCGGGGGACAAGTTAGGTTAGGTTAGCCGTCTTCACGTGATTCGTGTGGTGTTCACTTTAGTTGTATAATGTGTGTTAAGGGACTATGTTTTTGATGTGGTATGATGCAGTATGGTGTATGAAGTGGTATGATGAAGTATGATGTGGTATGATGTGGTATAATGTAGTATGATGTGGTATTTAGCTATGAAGGCGTGTTTATACGATGAAGGGTTGGATATTTGTGTGGATATTGCTGTGGATGCCAGAGCTACTTAACACACGCAGTTATTTATATACATAGAGAGAGAGAGAGAGAGAGAGAGAGAGAGAGAGAGAGAGCTATGTAATAAACTGGGTCTCTTGAACGGGAAAATGAAAACATCTACATTAACTTATATGATTAAGGTGGATGGATGAGGACACTGGATAATGTGACGTTAATGTAGTGGTGATGGGATAAGTATGTGTGTGGATGTGAATCAGGATATATGCCAGGGGGAAGGTGTGTAGGGTAGAAGGATTTGGTTAGTATGTATAAAGATGTGACTTGAGGAGTTAAGATAAAGGTACATTATATAAGGGAGGGAAGGGTATAGGTGTACGGGTATAAGGAGGATGGATATTTATTGTATAATGTTGGGTTCTTGATATGGACGTGAGATTAGCTAGTACCAGTGATGCAGCAACCAGCAAGCATCCTGATTCGGGTAGTATGGGAGGACTCACAGTGTAAGTCCTCCTATACTACCCGAATCACGCATAAACCCGAAGCTTATAAGGACGCTACGTGACTTTCCCTCTGAGTGATGGGCCGAAGTCACCTGGTTCTTGATGGGATTTTAACCTTTTACAGTAGGGAGTTTGTGAAATGTTTCCTCCTTATGTCCGTCAATACATCTTACTTCATGTTTAATCCCTAGTGAGTATTTTTTATTTAATTTTTTTTTTTAATATTGAAGAAATCGTCAAGGTCACAGCTTTCTTAGTCTCACATCGCTTGCCACCACCCTGTAGGTCGTAACAGTCATATACTCTCCACCGCCGTTCCTCTATGAGTGTGCAGTTTTTATAGGGTCTCTTTTGTTTTTCCAGCTGATTTTGATAATTCGTAAGATATGATATAATTTTTGTATGTTAAGTACCTATTAGTAAATTTAGGAGCTCATAATATTTAACGAGAAAGTAAGGCTTAAACACTGTGTTATTATATATAGTGTTAACATTAGTGTGTGGTGTGGTGATGGACGTAAGCATGATGTTTGACCTTAGTAGCTGTAATAGGTGATTTTATTTAGTTTTAGACTATCCTGGTAACTTTATATTTCGTATTTATCATATTGAAAAAAGAGTGGGCCCATAGACCTTCGATGCAGAAGCAAAAAGCAGCCTTGATAATTATTCTGTTGGTCTCTATGTATTGAAGAGACCTTGAGAGCCCAGGGTTTGTTGAAATATTTTATATGTACTCAGAAAATATATAAAATGCATTTTAACTACAGCATACTTAACATTATTTAGACACTGTGAACAACTTCATCTACGTACAGTAACATGGGAGTAGTACAGTCGCTCCACCAAGAGATAAGGGACACGGTTTTTATCAGTCTTAGGCAGATGACCAGAGTGAGGTACAGTGTAGCCATACTGCGCGTCCGTCGTGTTTTCCCCGACTTCGCCGTAATCTTCTGTAGGAACTGTACACACATGTGCTTTGGTTGACCATCATTCAGATGGCCAACTTGGTCGTGTTCAGTCGAGTGACTCTTAAAGCCCATTAGGACTATTATTCAGTAAGGGGTTATAAATTACAAGGTGGTGAATACTAGGGATGGTAGGTCTCCTGACGTCACTTTCGTCATCGTGTGTGGTGGAGTGTCATCGTGTGTGGTGGAGTGTCAGCGTGTGTGGTGGAGTAGTGTCAGCGTGTGGTGGAGGTCAGCGTGTGTGGTGGAGTGTCAGCGTTTGTGGTGGAGGAGTGTCAGCGTGTGGTGGAGTGTCTCATGCGTGTGTGGTGGATGCGGTTGGAGGAGAGTGTCAGCGTGGAGGTCACGTGCGTGTGTGGTGGAGTGTCGGTGCGTATCGGGTGGAGTGTCACGTGCATGTGAGAGGTGAGGTGAGGTGACGGTCACGCGTGAGTGGTAGTGTGTGGTGAACGTGCGTGGTGGCGTGTCACGCACGTGCGTGTGTGGTGGCGGTCACGTGCGTTTGTTGGCGTGTCATGCGTGTGTGTGGTGGCGTGTCACGCGTGCGGTGGCGTGCGAGGCTGCGCGTGGTGGTGGCGTGTCACGTGTGTGGCGTGTCACGCGAGGGTGATGTAACGTGCGTGTCACGTGTGGTGTGGTGGCAGTGTGGTGGGCCAATCGTGGTGAAGCGTGTGCGGTGGCGGTCACGTGCGTGTGGTGGAGTGTCACGTGGTGAGTGTGTGGTGGCGTGTCACGTGTGTGGTGGGATGTGTGTGTGTGGAGGTCAACGTGGTGGTGAAGTGTGTGGAGTGTCAACGCGTGGTGGAGTGTCAACGTGCGGGGTGAGGACGTGCGTAGGAGGTCACGTGTGTGTGTGGTGGAGGTCA